>NC_083639.1:29979828-30012328 GCF_963576545.1 Limanda limanda
CCAAAATGCTTAATAACTAAATAAGCTGGCCAAGGAGTTAGACATTTTACCTTACTGGCCATCAAAGAGCATGACAACTCTTTCATACATGCAAAGCAGCTCACAGAAATATATCCCAACTTGTGTATTGCTCTGCGGATCAGAGCAACACTACCAGTAACAGTAGCTTCAGCCGAGAGGAGTTTTTCTAAATTCAAACTGTTGAAAACGATGTTTTGATTGATGACTTTGCAGAAAGGAAGGCCAGAAGGATTGCACTGTAACCCTTGAAGTGTGATGCTAGGGAGTGGAATGTTTGTTTATTTTGCATATTCTATTTTGATTATTTAAAACGTGTAACATATTATACATATATCATTTAAATTGAAAGCACACTTGCATATATTATTTTATTTCTTGTTATTATAATTATTATTGTTTGCTAGCTAAGTTGTCATTTGTTTTGATTCTTTAGTGTGCACTTTGCATTTCTTCTTAGCTCTCGTTCTTGTGATAAATAAAGGTGCAGTACTTTACTGTAGAACTGTTAAGAAGTTTTGAATTTTTCCTTTTTGGGGGGAGGCTCCAGGGGTGAAGCTTGCCTTTATAAGCCCTGCTTAATGCAAGCAGAGGAGTAGAGTTTGCTGAGGCGAGATGGGATAGCTGATTCCTCTAACACCATTTTTTTTATATATATATATAATAATTAACTTTTATTATATTATGTTACAATTGCATTATGTTTTGGCTATGTGCTTTTATTTTAATGTGTAACACTACTGAGAGGTGTTTTGATCTTTGGTTGTTTTGATGTTATCAGTTTATCTGGTTGAAGTAATAAAAGTCTTTGTTTTAGAGTTTTAAGATTTAAGTTGGTTAGCTTTCTCCCTTAATTTACCTGACAAAGCTGAACTAAAATGTTGAAAAATTAAGTAATTCTTGTGTTTATCATTCAACACGACTGATATCATGGGGGTATAATCTGGCCTGAGGGGTATGAATTGGCCTAGGCTATAATATACCCGGGGTATAATCTAGCCTAGGCCCCTTTAACCCTGGGTATAGTTCGGCCGGGGGGTATACTATGGCCTGTTACACTTGTAACTCCAGTCTGTCAATTAATCCTAAACCTAAACTCAATTACAACTCATTTGAATGTCTTGTTCTGAGTCTTTCACGCCAATCCAAGAAACACCAACAGCCAATCATATTTGCTGTAGTACCGTGCTCCTGGGGCTTATACTGAATATTTTTCAAACCTAGTCCCAATAAAATTATTATTATTGGTGACTTTAATATTCATGTTGACCATAATAAAGATAGCCTTATTGTAGGGCTGTGCAATTAATCAAATTTTAATCGTGATTTCGATTTTTTGGGTCAAATGATCTCCAAACTTATATAATCGAGTTGAAACGATTTTCTGAAATTACATGCACAATTCAGTCCTTCCCCCAAAGCATTCAACACAGCCCTGCTGACTGGCTCTCACTCTCAAGCAGCTGTAAAGTGAAGGAGGAGAGTTGTGTGTGTGGTGACCGGCGGTATTTAAAAAAAACACCACGAGTGGAAAATGGCAGAGGGAGGGCAAACCCGCTTGATCGACAAAAAGGGTAGAAAAAGTTCTCTTGTATGGGAACACCTCGGATTCTTAGAATCTGAAGAGGAGCAGCACCACACAATGTAGCGGACGCACAGCGCCATTCTATAGCACGTAGCCGATAAATAAATGCATCATATTTTCAAACTCAGAAGTAATCGTTTGAATAATTGTGATTTCAATATTATCCAAAATAATCGTGATTATGAATTTTTTTTTTCATAATCGAGAAGGAACCGCTCACAGGCTAACGTAAGCTAGCATCAGCTCGAGCAGCGGAGTTAATACTCCACTTCCTGTCTCTGTCTGCTGCACCTGGCTGCTCCACCTCTCACCTGAATAATGAGGAGGATTTGATGCTGTTGTGAACGAGTCTGTGCAGAAAACCTGCTGCTGTGAAT
The DNA here is from genome assembly GCF_963576545.1 of Limanda limanda. NCBI lineage: Eukaryota > Metazoa > Chordata > Actinopteri > Pleuronectiformes > Pleuronectidae > Limanda > Limanda limanda. Next base: position 29,981,809 of record NC_083639.1, read on the forward strand.
GAAAAACTTTTCTTTACCAGAAACCTTTTGTTTTATGCTGCTTCCTTTACGAGCTGCGTCGTAACACCAACTGTAAACAACCTCAACATCTCTACTTCCTGAATGTGATCGTTCAAAAATCACAACAGTCGACATTAAACGACACAACACAAGTTTTTCAAAACACTTCAGGAAACTCTGAAATTATAAACGTGTGTTTTTGTGTTTCAGTGTGTCCTGCAGACGTCCAGCAACTGATGGTGAAGAAAGAAGAGGTTCCCCCTGAGGAGGAGCAGCAGTGGAGCCCCATTGTGGACCAGGAGGACCCAGAGCCCCACCACATTAAAGAGGAACAGGAGGAACCGTGGACCAATCAGGATGGTCAGCAGCTTCAAGGACTGGAGGAGGCTGATATCAAGTTCACATTGACTCCTGTCGCTGTGAAGAGTGAAGAAGATGAAGAGAAACTTAAATTGTCAAAGCTTCATCCGAGTGAGACGAAGGAGAACAGAGCGGACTGTGGAGGACCAGAACCAGCCAGGAACTCAGGTCCTGATGGACGTTTACAACAAGGTCCTGAGGACAAGACTGAAGACTCTTCTGAGACTGAAGAGAGTGAGGGTGATTGGCTGGAGACCAGGGAAACTCAGACTGGTTTAAATACAAGAAACAACAAACAGCCTCTAAGTGATGTGGGATGTAAGACAGAAAAAAAATCGTTCAGTTGCTCTGAGTGTGGTAAAAGATTTAACCAAAGGGGCCATCTAAATACACATGTGATGATTCATACAGGAGAGAAACCGTTTAGTTGCTCTGAGTGTGGTAAAAGATTTAACCATAGGGGCCATCTAAATACACATATGAGGATTCATACAGGAGAGAAAGCGTTTAGTTGCTCTGAGTGTGGTAAAAGATTTAACCATAGGGGCAGTCTAAATACACATATGAGGATTCATACAGGAGAGAAAGCGTTTAGTTGCACTGAGTGTGGTAAAAGATTTAACCAAAGGGGCCATCTAAATACACATATGAGGATTCATACTGGAGAGAAACCGTTTAGTTGCTCTGAGTGTGGTGAAAGATTTAACCAAAGGGGCCATCTAAATAGACATGTGAGGATTCATAAAGGAGAGAAGTGATTCAGTTGCAACAAAAGATTTATTAGGATTTATTAGCAGATATTCATAGTTTACATATTCATAGTTCACTGTTTTAAATAAACTACTAACAGGTTTTATGTCCCTAGAAAATATAAATCATTGAATAACATGAAAGATCTGTGTTTATATATCTTATTTCTACATAATTTATCTATTTTTCTTAATGTCCCTCTTGTAATTTTTAAGGTTAAAGTGTGTTCCTTGCCCAGTATGTATGTGTGTTCTTAACAAGTTCATATGATTAAATATGTTTGTTTTAAAACAATGGTTTCTTGGTTCGTGAGATTCAATGACAGTGTGTGTTCTCCTTTATGTATTGCATGTGTTTCCAAGAATAAATGTCTAATAAAAAGATAAAGGCGTCGTCGCCCTCCTCTTTGTTTCTGTATGAACGGAGGCTGCACTGGCTACAGTTGAATTGTCTCCTCAAGAGACATATTAATCAGCTTCTCACAGTCAGACATGTTTGTTTACGTTTGACGTGAAGTCGGAACTCAGCAATTTCAGGTCAGAATATCTGACATGCGAGTCGTTTGGAACGCAGCATTACACTCACGCATGAATGACGGTTAATGTCAAACAGCAGGATTGTTAAATTCAGAGACAGCTGTGATGTCCCCAATCTATCAAATTTGAAGATAATTATTTTTATGTTTGTGCTGAGATGTTTTGGTTCCGTCGGTCAATCGGTGTGATACTGGACTCAGTAGATCACAGATCTATATAAAACAACATAGATCATAGGGCAGTGATTCAAAACAAACATTTAATCTAATGAGCAATTAGCAGACAAGGATCGACGTCACGTGACTTACGGAGGAAGTGAAGCGTTAATCTTTGCCGCAATGCGCAAAACGCATGTCACGCTTCAAAATGCATGTGCTCGGGCCCGTTCAGTGCTGCTTTGCAGTCCTAGAAATTGTAATTGTAATTTTTAATTGTTTTTGTTTTCATCTCAATTTGAAGTTGATCTGATGTAAGCCCTGGTACAAGTTCCTCAAAGTAAAAATGTGGAATGTGGCCACTAAATGCAAAACGGCGGCCTTCCTGTTGTGTTTTTCATAACGCCCCTTGAGACTTTTTTGTTTTCTGGTCATGATAGATCGGTTAATTTGTAGTTGCAACTCTAGGAGAATGATAATAATGATGAAATATCCTATTTTCACGACATCTATGTAAAGAAACTGAGCACTGGTGGTGTCTGTTTATCTGAGGATTATGTATCAGTGGTCACATCAGGTTTTATTGTCGCACTTATTTTAATATTTTTCTTTTTCTCGGATAATTAAAAAAAACATAAATGCTTCTTTTAATATGTTCTCAGAGTCAACGGAAAGCCAATGAGCTGTCTGACTCCACAGCCACATAGTGCTAATTGCCATTCACCCATATCTTGTGTATTAATTGGGGGGGGGGGGTCTAAAAATCCATTTGATAATGAATCTTAATAGGAGAAATAAGCAACTGAATGAATAAATGAATTATTACTTTCCCTTTTTCCTATTTGCTATTCAACCGGCTGAGTCATTGAGCTTCTCCATTCAACCTCTCCATTCTGTGACACTTTGGGCCTTGTGCTGATAAAACAAGGTAAAACAAAGCAAACTAGCCACGAAATCTAATTTCATTTAGTTCTTTAATAATATTGACGTTTTTCATTTAACAAGGGACAATACAATGAAAGTCAAAAATGATTAATAACAGTTGAATGCACAGATTAATTTGTCTCTGATATTTCTTTGAGAAAAAACAAGGTTTATTGAAACTCACTTTTATCGTCTGCTAAAAAGGAACAAGGAGGCTGATTGGAGCACGGCAATAACTTATCAATGATCAAACATTACACAGTCATCAAATGAAACTCTGCATTAGTAAATAAAAAGACTGATGAGGAAAAGTTAAGAAGAAAATAAACATTTGCAAGAAGCAAATAAAGCAAATTCTTTGTTTGATAACATGAACAAAATTATCTCAACAAAATAGCAAAAATACCTACAAATCCCTTCAGAGAACACATAATGAATAAGCATCATTAAGAGCTGATTGAGACACATTAAAAACATTGTGAACAGCAGCTCGAGACAGAAAGTTCAATCTGTTACCTACTGCCGGGACAATATGTCAAGTACTGTGAAGTATTTTCCAACAATGCTTCTATAACAAGAGGGATAAATCTTTATACAGCATTTGAATCTTCCTCCAGAACCCTGTTCAGTACAATCTCTCAAATCTATAAGATGAGACAACACACGATGGCTTCAGATAACAATCACAGGTGCAAATGTCTGTCTATAAGTAGAGCGGATTTATATTATAAAAAGTTTTTACAGCATCTACTTTATAACATGATCTGTTTGCAAATGTAGAAATGTATTTTTTTATCGTAATAATGTGCTTGTATTGAGAAGAATAGAGGAGCTGATACTCAGTGTATGTAATGATCAGTAAGGCTTTGTATTATTTACAGTACAATAAGGATTAGTTGCCACTTGTGTAAAACACTGTGTTGAGTTGTTTTGTTGATAGATTTCTTGTAGTGCACATGCAGAAGAGTATATGATACTAATGATAAGGCCTCCAGGTCAAAGCCTCAGCATGCAGAATAAAGACAAAGACAGAAACTGCAGATATAAAGAAATAAAAAATGACCCTGTGTCCAAGTTGCCTGGTTTTAAAACACAAACTCTTCTTTGACTTCATCCTCCTCTGACCACGATTTCCAAAAACTGTAGTTCAAAAATACTTCTATCCATCTTCAGAGTCAAGATCGAATCCAAACTTTAATTTGCGTCGTGAAGAACAAGACTTTTCATCTTCACTCAGAAGCGGAACCAGCCACTAGTTTCCTCGGAGCTGTCAAAGTCGATTCCTTCACACAGGGACTCCTTGAAGAGAGAGGAAACGTCACTGACACTCACAGATTAATGCCTCACAGCAGAAAATACTATTAGAGGAAACTAATAGTGTCTCAGGAGTCTTAAGTTCCTATTTGGAAAATTTGGTAATTCATGTGGAGTGCTGTTTAACGGCCGCAGCACTGGAGACTGTTCATTAGAACATTGTCTAAGAAGAAGTTATTAATTATTAATCACTTTTCTGAACCTACGTGTGATTGCTTCACTTTAATCAATACTGAGACACTCTTAAACAACTATCTTATAATTATTAATACATTATATATGTGCACAGCAAAGTATAGTTACTTGTCTTTCATTTTACCTCTTTAAAACATATCTAGGTGTCTGACAAATGTGATAATCAAATGCTTTTAAAGAAGCTGCCTTTCACTGTCGCAGCAAATTACTAATTTTTCAAAGAATCAGGGTGCGATAGTCCTTCTTGATAACGTCGCTGAGATGAAACATATCGACAGCAGCTTTCTGAGTTCAAAGGTGATGGAAGGTTGAAGAAACCAAAGTGCTGGAAAACCATAAAAAAACATGAAACACTGTGATAACGTACATTCAGATAACATGACTTGAACAATGGGATGAATTATGGAAAAGAAAATGAAACGTTGGCTACACGTTTTTTTAACACAAAAAAAAGAATCCCAAAAATCTGCTTCCTATTCGGGGCTGAAAGACGGATTCAGAAGGAGAGAGAGAGAGAGAGAGAGAGAGAGAGAGAGAGAGATGTGGAGATGGGCCGAAACACTGTACCCACAAGGCAAGGCCAACACATACACAACAAATATACTTATGAATATGCATTTGTAAATAAAAAAACAGTTTTTATGGGTTAATAATGTTGACGTTAAATGTTCTCAAATGGATTTCAGTAAAAAAAATAACTGTCGCTCTAGAAAATAGTCTAAATCTAAAATGTAAGATAAAAAAAATTGATGCTGATATAAATGATTGTCTTATAGAAGAGGCTCGTGAAGTGATTACTACTCTTAAACCACCTCATCTCCACATAAAGTTTAATTTAAATTTTATTTCAGCAGAGGCTCAACTCATCAGGAGTGTTTCTCACCAAGAGACATGCTGTTCTGCATATTCACGCTGGAAACTGACCAGTGGTGAAGCAAAGGTCATGCAAGACAAACATCAGACGGCCAAGAAACATTCAAGAAAGAGAACTTTCCTTCGAGAGCCGACACGTGACAGACACACAGAGACGAGTCCCATGTCAACACGGAGATGGAGACATATTTGAAGGGGGGGGGCTGTAACTCTTTCACTAACTTGGCTTTGCCGTCCCTCTGGCATCAGAGCTGATGGCGTGGGGGCAAGCGGTAGCCAGGGCGGGTTGCCTGCACTGTAGAGCCTGGGGCGCTTGAACTGGACGTGACTGGACAAGGGAGTGTAACTATTCCGCCGAGGTACGAGAGCAGAGTCCCTCAGGGTTTCATCCTGGTAGGAGATGAGATGCTGCAAGGTGTTAAAGGACAAAACAAAAGATCTGGGGACTCCTGATCACAGCCGAGCAGAGTAAGATAAGATAAGATACACTTTATTTGTCCCACACACATGCACAACATGCAGAAACACACTCATGCAATGAAGGGAATTTTGTCTTATGCATTTTTCCCATCTGGTGAAGGACACACAGAGCAGTGGGCAGCCATGTACAGCGCCCGGGGAGCAAGGTGCCTTGCTCAGGGACACTAGGCAGGGTAGGGGGAATAGTCTTTTTGATTCTTGGACAGAACCAGGTTCGTCTTTCGTTGTTGATCGTTGTTCAACAACGATCAACGACCAGGCAAGTTTTTGCAGAAACTCCGCGGAGTCAAACATCGAAACAGAGACCCTCTCCGCCAGAAGTCCAAGACCCTGCCACTAGTCCACCGCCTCTGGTTACTCTGGCACTAGTAACCATCATGTCCACATTGACTCTAATAACAGGCTCAACAACAGAAGCCAATTCAAAGGAGACTTTGAATTGAATTGGAGAATTTAAGGGGACTGTTAATGAGTCATTCTAGTTTGTGCATGTAAAAAAACGGCAGTTAAAAAGCCCAAAGTCCTCAGTGAAGGAAGCTCCTCTCCTCCTGAGAAAACATAGCTCCTGAAGCTCCTCAAGCACCCGAAGCTCCTGAAGCTGCAGAGGAGCTGCAGCAAAGGACAGTCTGAAGAAAGTGATGTGTTTTCTGAAGATTGGAGCAAGTAAACATTTTCAAATCAAAACACAAATTCAAATTATGACCCTGAATATGTCTCCTTTTAATGATAGAATAAGTCAAGAACAACCCTCACACACCTTCTCTTCATTTAAGGGTGTAAACCTTTGAAATAATTCAAAGAAGCTCAAATACAGCTTTTCTTTCATCCATAACTAGAGCGATGGTAATAATGATTATTTCAGCCAAGCAGGGCAGCATGATCAGCCAGGGCTTCAGTCCACTTTACTGTCGCCATCTAGTGTTCATTTGTTGCATACTGCTATAAAGCAGCTATCACCTCAGGGTCGTCGCACACCGACTCCACCAAGAACACATGTTGGAGAGAGGTCAGAGGTCAACGTACGACTTAAGGCCGGCGCATGCTTCTGCGTCGTCAGGGGCCCGCAGGCACACAGCTGTAACGCAGGACTCGTTGTCATTCATGGTTCTCCAACCGTTGCGCGTGTGTTGCCATGCAATACCCCGCCAGAACACTAGGCGCAGTAATGTTTTTTGTCGAAGTCGGCTCTTCTTCGGAGCCTTTTTCTGGCGGAAAAATCCGCCGGTCAGTGACGGGTTATACTAGTGGACATAGTGTCGGATCTCTTCTGCCAAGTGCTCTTCTATCTGGTCCATATTCGTTCTTCTAAATCTTCCGTGGTTTTCGGGCATGAACCGGAAATGCGACTCCGGAAATGATGTAGTCAGCAGACCAATCACAGCCCTCGCGGCCGGGTGACGCTTGCGGGGCTTTGCCGTCTAGTTAGAAAAATTGGCCGACGCACGTAAGCACGTAGGAAGGGCCGTGAGGGGCCCGGAAGGGCTCCTGCGTCTCCGTTCCCGTGAAAACGCAGAAGCATGCGCCGGCCTTAACACGCAATCAAAACAAGATCATCCAGTTTTTAAATGAGACATTGAATGGGCCCTGTGGAGTTTTCATGTTAACATTTTTTTTTTTAACAATATATTTATTGAGTTTTACATAAAAGAAACATACATTCAAACATTTATAAACATACAAACGTTTATGAACACCCCCAACCCTCAATCAAACAATCAGGGTAAAGAAAAAGAGGCCGGAATTAAATAACTTAAATAGGATTAAATAAAATAATTTAAAAAAAATACATATATAAAAATATAAGAATAAATGAAAGTAAATAAAGACATAATTATACAAATACAGATAAATTAAATTAAATTACAATCAATCAAATCAAAAGCCTAGATAAAATAACGTTCTCTTATTCATAATATAAATTAGTTACAATTAATATTCATCCTACTAGGTGCTGCTTCTTTATTCTGTTTCACTCATTAATTTCCACTTGGTCGCTTTCAAAAAATTGCATGAAGGTGTCCCATATCTCCTTGAATTTAAGCCAAGGCAAGAAGCCATTTCCCCTTAGCCACATTGCAGTTGTAGGACTGTCCATAGGTCCATACACAGGTTAATCAAAGGTGCTGTCTTTCGGCTTGGTACAAAGTGATTAGGATAGATAGCTAATATACATCTTGTTAACATTTAAAAGTCTCACATTCATCATTTCACGTTCAACGCTACATAAACTGTGAATGTTTGAATTTGAATTAAGTCCGATTTCCAGAGACAAAATAACAGCAGAATATAATAAAAACACTTCCAATGTTACCTTGAATGCATTCTCCTTCACAAAGCCTTGAATGAGGTCTCTACGTTCTCTTGTTAGGTTGTTGCATCAAAAACCTGAGAAAACAAGTCAATGTGTGTAACTTGGACAGTGTCATCTTCAGAGTGACAGCAGCAGCCTGTTTGATATCTAGGTCACAATTCAGCAGTGAGATGCTGTCAGGAGCCCGTCACGTTTTCACGAGACAAACCCCATTTCCACCAGATACGACCGTGAGTGGAGAGAGGCAGCTGTGCTCTGTGGAAATTAGCAGTGATTTTATTATGTATCGGCGTGAAGTCTAATAACATGAACACTCCCTACTTGAACAGATCTATTAGTCTGTATGTAATAATACCGATGGCGCCACCTACTGGCAACAGGAAATAAGCTTTGTTTTACAACTATCGGAGTCTCTGTTTCCTGTCTTTGTCTCTTTGTCCCCTCAGAGACTCAGCGTGAGGAGGAAGGAGCAACATGTCCGCCATGCAGCTGCTGCGGGAGTCGGTACATGAGCGGATCCGCGCTGCCGCTGAAGACTTCCTGCTGCAGGTGGAGGAAGGAGGAGGAAAGGCTCGAGTCCCGGAGCTGAGAGCGATGCTCACCGAGCGGCTCGCGGCGGAGGTGGAGGAGATCCTCGCCGGGCTGGAGGAAACCGTGGCTGGGTACGAGGAGCGAGTGGAGCGGACAGAGCTGGAGATCTGCCGCCAGAGGAGGCTGCTCGATGCCGGGATGCAGCCCGAAGTCCGGCTGCACAGAGCAGGTCAGTCCCTAGAGGAACCGCTAACAGGCTAACGTTAGCTAGCATCATATCTATCTATATCTATCTATGCTGGTGACGCTCTGTGAACTAGCTCCTCTGCTAACAGCTGTTTCTCTGCATCACTCCGGCTACAATCACCGGTCTGTAGTTAAACAGCCACACATCCCAGCCCCTCCTCTCTGGTGCTTCGTGACTCTGTGTTCTGTGTGAGCTCAGCCTCGTAGTCTAACAGGCTGATACAGCAGCGATGGCTTCTCTCTCTCCCTCTTGCTCCGAGTGGCTCATGTTCACTGACTCCTCCGCCTCCATTAACAGTAGAGCTACATGTAATAAATGCAGTGTGTTGGTAGCGATGGAGGCGAGAGGCTCAGCGACCTAGAACCTCCGTTAGCTGTAGTTAGCTTAGCCGCCGCGGAGCCACCTAGCTTAGCACGTAGCCACCTAGCTTACCACGTAGCTTAGCCTAAGCTAGCTCTGTTATTCTAGGAATATTACCCAGTCTATAACATGACAACCCAGAGTTGGGACCAGGAAGCAGAGCTGCAGTGCTACACACTTCTCTGCTCCCTCTGGATCAGTCACACAACCCCATAGAGACTGTGTCTGTCCACCGTCCGATTACATGATTTAAATCAAACATTAACAGAGCGAGAATTACACACAATAATCTAATACAAATTAACACAACCTCTGCAACAACTCAGGAAACTAAGACTTTTAAATGTGATCTTTTAAACATGAGATCACTGTCATCAAAAGCTATTTTAGTTAATGAACTAGTCTCAGATTATAACATAGATTTATTGTCCCTCACTGAGACGTGGCTGCATCCTGATGAATCAGAATCGGAAAGGATTTATTGCCAAGTAGCTTTACACCTACCTGGAATTTTCTTTGGTAATTAGGTGCATACATTTAACATGAAGCATAAAAACACAATAAGTACTTCACATAAGAAAGAAATAACTGTTTATAAAAAAATAATATCCAAGATATAAAAAGTTAAATAAAGAGTAAAATGCAAAACAGATATATACGAGATATAAAAAGTTAAATAAAGAGTAAAATGCAAAACAGATATACGAGATATAAAAAGTAAAATAAAAAGTAAAATGCAAAACAGGAGAGAAATGTGGATGTGCAATTTGCAATATACTGTTATGTGTGTTAATGTAACACAGAATTGAGGCGTGGGTGCTGGATAAGAGTCCAAGCCAGGTGGGGGTCCCGGTGTCAAATAACCGGTGGCCAAATTAACTCCCGCCCAAATTAAACCAAACTATACTCCGGGGTGTAAAACAGCCTAGGCCATACTATACCCCGCCAGGCCAGAGTATACCCCAGGGGATAAACTGTCCAGGGCAAAACTATACATGGTGGATATGTGGTTGATTTAGCTCTAAGGTCAGGTAGGCATAGTAGTTGTGTTGTGATATCAAAGCATTTGAATCTTCAAAATCTAGGCTGGATATTCTCTTATATTTTAATGATAATTTACACTGCATTAATTGGAATTGAGCTGTAGGCATATACTAGGAGATCTGTATCAGAGAGTAATTGTATCCACAATTTAAGTACTGCAAGCTAGACTATTATGCAGTTGTAGACACAACACAGGGGGTCCCTGGGCCTGAGAGGGGAAGGAAAGGGGTTAAATGTGGCTATAATATGGACTATTAAATGTGACTGAAACTAGACAAAAATGTTCTGAGTTTCCATCAACGAAAACTAGACTAAAACTAAGAAGGATAAAAATGACTCAATGTGACTAAAGCTAATATGCATTTTCATCCATAGACTATACTAAATCTAAAAAAGATACCAAAATTAACACTGGTGTCATGAAGTTGAAATTTGAGTTATAAGAACAATGTTAGTATTGGTGTAGCGAGCTAGAGAGTTTAATCAGACCGGATTCAACAGCTATCTTGGAATGAAAAAAGTGTCAGGCTGTCCAAATACACCAAAATGCTTAATAACTAAATAAGCTGGCCAAGGAGTTAGACATTTTACCTTACTGGCCATCAAAGAGCATGACAACTCTTTCATACATGCAAAGAAGCTCACAGAAATATATCCCAACTTGTGTATTGCTCTGCGGATCAGAGCAACACTACCAGTAACAGTAGCTTCAGCCGAGAGGAGTTTTTCTAAATTCAAACAGTTGAAAACGATGTTTTGATTGATGACTTTGCAGCAAGGAAGGCCAGAAGGATTGCACTGTAACCCTTGAAGTGTGATGCTAGGGAGTGGAATGTTAATAGTTCTTGAGACAAAGTTAAATTATACTATTTATTTATTTGTTTGTTTATTTTGCATATTCTATTATAGTAGTTATAACATATTATACAATATATCATTTAAATTGAAAGCAAACTTGCATATATCATTTAATTTCTTGTTATTATAATTATTATTGTTTGTTAGCTTAGTTGTCATTTGTTTTGATTCTTTAGTGCGCACTTTGCCTTTTCTTAGCTCTCGTTCTTGTGATAAATAAAGGTGCAGTACTTTACTGTAGAACTGTTAAGAAGTTTAGAATTTTTCATTTTTGGGGGGAGGCTCCAGGGGTGAAGCTTGCCCTTATAAGCCCTGCTTAATGCAAGCAGAGGAGTAGAGTTTGCTGAGGCGAGATGGGATAGCTGATTCCTCTAACACCATTTTTTTAATATATATATAATAATTAACTTTTATTATATTATGTTACAATTGCATTATGTTTTGGCTATGTGCTTTTATTTTAATGTGTAACACTACTGAGAGGTGTTTTGATCTTTGGTTGTTTTGATTTTATCAGACTTTTATTATCAAGTAATTATCAAGTAATAAATAAACTTTTATTATCAAGTAATAAAAGTCTTTGTTTTAGAGTTTTAAGATTTAAGTTAGTTAGCCTTCTCCCTTAATTTACCTGACAAAGCTGAACCACCAATAAAATGTTGAAAAATTAAGTAATTCTTGTGTATATCATTCAACACGACCGATATCATGGGGGTATAATCTGGCCTGAGGGGTATGAATTGGCCTAGGCCATAATATACCCGGGGTATAATCTAGCCTAGGCCCCTTTAACCCCGGGTATAGTTCGGCCGGGGGGTATACTATGGCCTGTTACACCGGGCCTTGTTGATAAGGCCAACTGCAGCCGGGAAGAAGCTTGTCTTGTGGCGGGAGGTTTTGGAATATGTCAGTCTAAATGAATCTACTCCCCCCAGTCATATAATTTCACACGTTCCCAGAGAATTTGGACGATGAGGTGGAGTTGCTGCTATTTTTAACTCCAGTCTATGAATTAATCCTAAACCTAAACTCAGCTACAACTCATTTGAATGTCTTGTTCTGAGTCTTTCACGCCAATCCAAGAAACACCAACAGCCAATCATATTTGCTGTAGTACCGTGCTCCTGGGGCTTATACTGAATATTTAAAGGAATTCCCTGAATTCTCACTCTCAAGCAGCTGTAAAGTGAAGGAGGAGAGTTGTGTGTGTGGTGACCGGCGGTATTTAAAAAAAACACCACGAGTGGAAAATGGCAGAGGGAGGGCAGACCCGCTTGATCGACAAATAGGGTAGAAAAAGTTCTCTTGTATGGGAACACCTCGGTTTCTTAGAATCCGAAGAGGAGCAGCACCACACAATGTAGCGGTCGCGCAGCGCCATTCTCAAGCACGCTGCCGCCTTTTTTTTTGGAGCGAAACACTGAATAAATGCATCATATTTTGAAACTCAAAAGTAATCGTTTGAATAATTGTGATTTCAATATTATCCAAAATAATCGTGATTATGAATTTTTTTTTTCATAATCGAGAAGGAACCGCTCACAGGCTAACGTAAGCTAGCATCAGCTCGAGCAGCGGAGTTAATACTCCACTTCCTGTCTCTGTCTGCTGCACCCGGCTGCTCCACCTCTCACCTGAATAATGAGGAGGATTTAATGCTGTTGTGAACGAGTCTGTGCAGAAAACCTGCTGCTGTGAATGAAAAACTTTTTTTTACCAGAAACCTTTTGTTTTATGCTGCTTCCTTTACGAGCTGCGTCGTAACACCAACTGTAAACAACCTCAACATCTCTACTTCCTGAATGTGATCGTTCAAAAATCACAACAGTCGACATTAAACGACACAACACAAGTTTTTCAAAACACTTCAGGAAACTCTGAAATTATAAACATTTGCTTTTGTGTTTCAGTGTGTCCTGCAGACGTCCAGCAACTGATGGTGAAGAAAGAAGAGTTTCCCCCTGAGGAGCAGCAGTGGAGCCCCATTGTGGACCAGGAGGACCCAGAGTCCCCCCACATTAAAGAGGAACAGGAGGAACCGTGGACCAGTCAGGATGGACAGCAGCTTCAAGGACTGGAGGAGGCTGATATCAAGTTCACATTGACTCCTGTTGCTGTGAAGAGTGAAGAAGATCAAGAGAAACCTAAATCGTCAAAGCTTCATCGGAGTGAGACGAAGGAGAACAGAGCGGACTGTGGAGGACCAGAACCAGCCAGGAACTCAGGTCCAGATGGACGTTTACAACAAGGTCCTGAGGACAAGAGTGAAGAATCTTCTGAGACTGAAGAGAGTGAGGATGATTGGCTGGAGACCAGGGAAACTCAGACTGGTTTAAATACAGGAAACAACAAACAGCCTCTAAGTGATGTGGGATGTAAGACAGAAAAAAAATCGTTTAGTTGCTCTGAGTGTGGTAAAAGATTTAGCGAAAAGGGCCATCTAAATAGACATATGAGGATTCATACTGGAGAGAAACCGTTTAGTTGCTCTGAGTGTTGTGAAAGATTTAACCAAAGGGGCCATCTAAATACACATATGAGGATTCATACAGGAGAGAAACCGTTTAGTTGCTCTGAGTGTGGTGAAAGATTTAACCAAAGGGGCAGTCTAAATAAACATATGAGGATTCATACAGGAGAGAAACCGTTTAGTTGCTCTGAGTGTGGTGAAAGATTTAACCAAAGGGGCATTCTAAGTAGACATATGAGGATTCATACAGGAGAGAAACCGTTTAGTTGCTCTGAGTGTGGTGAAAGATTTATCCATAGGGGCAATCTAAATACACATATGAGGATTCATACTGGAGAGAAACCGTTTAGTTGCTCTGAGTGTGGTGAAAGATTTAGCCATAGGGGCAGTCTAAATAGACATATGAGGATTCATACAAGAAAGAAAGCGTTTAGTTGATCTGAGTGTGGTGAAAGATTTAAGATTCAGTCCTATTGTACGAGACATGTGAGGATTCATAAAGGAGAGAAGTGATTCAGTTGCAACCTTTGCAACAAAAGATTTATTAGGATTTATCAGCAGATATTCATAGTATACATATTCATAGTTCACTGTTTTAAATAGACTACTAACAGGTTTTATGTCCCTAGAAAATATAAATCATTGAATAACATGAAAGATTTGTGTTTACAGATCTTATTTCTACAGATTTCTACATAATTTCTCTAATTTTCATAATGCCCTTCATGTAATTTTAAGGTTAAAGTGTGTTCCTTGCACAGTAAGAATGTTTGTTCTTAACTAGTTCATATGATTAAATATGTTTGTTTTAAAACAATGGTTTCTTGGTTCGTGAGATTCAATGACAGTGTGTGTTCTCCTTTATGTATTGAATGTGTTTCCAAGAATAAAAGTCTAATAAAAAGATAAAGGCGTCGCCCTCCTCTTTGTTTCTGTATGAACGGAGGCTGCACTGGCTACAGTTGAATTGTCTAGAGACAAATTAATCAGCTTCTCACAGTCAGACATGTTTGTTTACGTTTGACGTGAAGTCGGAACTGGGCAATTTCAGGTCAGAATATCTGACATGCGAGTCGTCTGGAACGCAGCATTACTCTCACGCATGAATGACGGTAAATGTCAAACAGCAGGATTGTTAAATTCAGAGACAGCTGTGATGTCCCCAATCCATCAAATTTGAAGATAATTATTTTTATGTTTGTGCTGAGATGTTTTGGTTCCGTCGGTCAATCGGTGTGATACTGGACTCAGTAGATCACAGATCTATATAAAACAACATAGATCATAGGGCAGTGATTCAAAACAAACATATTTAATCTAATGAGCAATTAGCAGACAAGGATCGACGTCACGTGACTTACGGAGGAAGTGAAGCGTTAATCTTTGCCGCAATGCGCAAAACGCATGTCACGCTTCAAAATGCATGTGCTCGGGCCCGTTCAGTGCTGCTTTGCAGTCCTAGAAATTGTAATTGTAATTTTTAATTGTTTTTGTTTTCATCTCAATTTGAAGTTGATCTGATGTAAGCCCTGGTACAAGTTCCTCAAAGTAAAAATGTGGAATGTGGCCAAAATGGCCACTAAATGCAAAACGGCGGCCTTCCTGTTGTGTTTTTCATAACGCCCCTTGAGACTTTTTTGTTTTCTGGTCATGATAGATCGATTAATTTGTAGTTGCAACTCTAGGAGAATGATAATAATGATGAAATATCCTATTTTCACGACATCTATGTAAAGAAACTGAGCAGTGGTGGTGTCTGTTTATCTGAGGATTATGTGTCAGTGGTCACATCAGGTTTTATTGTCGCACTTATTTTAATATTTTTCTTTTTCTCGGATAATTAAAAAAAACATAAATGCTTCTTTTAATATGTTCTCAGAGTCAACGGAAAGCCAATGAGCTGTCTAACTCCACAGCCACATAGTGCTAATTGCCCTTCAACCATATCTTGTGTATTAATTGGGGGGGATCTAAAAATCCATTTGATAATGAATCTTAATAGGAGAAATAAGCAACTGAATGAATAAATGAATTATTACTTTCCCTTTTTCCTATTTGCTCTTCAACCTGCTGAGTCATTTAGCTTCTCCATTCAACCTCTCCATTCTGGACACTTTGGGCTTTGTGCTGATAAAACAAGGTAAAACAAAGCAAACTAGCCACGAAATCTAATTTCATTTAGTTCTTTTATAATATTGACAACGTTTTTAATATAACAAGGGACAATACAATGAAAGTCAAAAATGATCAATAACAGAGTTGAATGCACAGATTCATTTGTCTCTGATATTTCTTTGAGAAAAAACAAGACTCATTGAAACTCACTTTTATCGTCTGCTAAAAAGGCACAAGGAGGCTGATTGGAGCACGGCAATAACTTATCAATGATCAAACATTACACAGTCATCCAATGAAGCTCTGCATTAGTAAATAAAAAGACTGATGAGGAAAAGTTAAGAAGAAAATAAACATTTGCAAGAAGCAAATAAAGCAAATTCTTCGTTTGATAACATGAACAAAAGTATCTCAACAAAATAGCAAAAATACCTACAAATCCCTTCAGAGAACACATAATGAATATGTATCATTAAGAGCTGATTGAGACACATTAAAAACATTGTGAACAGCAGCTCGAGACAGAAAGTTCAATCTGTTACCTACTGCCGGGACAATATGTCAAATACTGTGAAGTATTTTCTAACAATGCTTCTATAACAAGAGGGATAAATCTTTATACAACATTTGAATCTTCCTTCAGAACCCTGTTCAGTACAATCTCTCAAATCTATAAGATGAGACAACACACGATGGCTTCAGATAACAATCACAAGTGCAAATGTCTGTCTGTAAGATGAGCAGATTTATATTATAAAAAGTTTTTACAGCATCTACTAATGTGCTTGTATTGAGAAGAATAGAGGAGCTGATACTCAGTGTATGAAATGATCAGTAAGGCTTTGTATTATTTACAGTACAATAAGGATTAGTTTCCACTTGTGTAAAACACTGTGTTGTGTTGTTTTGTTGATAGATTTCTTGTAGTGCACATGCAGAAGAGTTTATGATACTAATGATAAGGCCTCCAGGTCAAAGCCTCAGCATGCAGAATAAAGACAAAGACAGAAACTGCAGATATAAAGAAACAAAAAATGACCCTGTGTCCAAGTTGCCTGGTTTTAAAACACAAACTCTTCTTTGACTTCATCCTCCTCTGACCACGATTTCCAAAAACTGTGGTTCAAAAATACTTCTATCCATCTTTAGAGTCATGATCGAATCCAAACTTTAATTTGTGCCGTGAAGAACAAGACTTTTCATCTTCACTCAGAAGCGGACACAGCCACTAGTTTCCTCGGAGCTGTCAAAGTCGATTCCTTCACACAGGGACTCCTTGAAGAGAGAGCAAACGTCACTGACACTCACAGATTAATGCCTCACAGCAGAAAATACTATTAGAGGAAACTAATAGAGTCTCAGGAGTCTTAAGTTCCTATTTGGAAAATTGGGTCATTCATGTGGAGCGCTGTTAACCGGTGCAGCACTGGAGACTGATCATTAGAACATTGTCTAAGAAGAAGTTATTAATTATTAATCACTTTTCTGAACCTACGTGTGATTGCTTCTCTTTAATCAATACTGAGAGACTCTTAAATAACCATCTTATAATTATTAATACATTATATATGTGCACAGCAAAGTATAGTTACTTGTCTATCATTTGACCTCTTTAAAACATATCTAGGTGTATCATTTCATTTCATTAGCTGAGCTGCAGGCAGGTTCAAGATTCAAGGGACATGGATTAAAAAGAGGGAGTTAAAGAAGCAAGGCCTCACAAACCAGCATTAAACTAGTGGATACAACAAACAAGAGCCTGTTAGACTCTGGATTAGATGTTGTGGTTTCGCTGATTAATTGTGAATTATTTTTGATGAAAGTCAACAACACACACACATACTTTACACATGTGATAACTTCGGATGTTCATGAGGTAATACACGATCTTGCTCTGGATGTAGTCCTGCACCCGGTTCACCAGGAAACGCCGGCCCACGTTTATCACGTTGATAAACGACAGGTCCCTGCAGGTGGTGATGGATCATGGGGGGCTGAACTTAAAATCTGCTTGCTGACGCCATCTAGTGTTCATTTGTTGCAAACTGCTATAAAACCTTTTAGGTTCACAGGAGTGTAATCCAGATATTAAATGTAATGACCTATTGAGATAGAGAGAAGCAGATGTGATCAGCTCTTACTTGTCGTAGTTGTCAGGATCTAACGGTTGATAAGTGACCTTGTAGCACTCGATGCGTTTGAGGAAGTCGTCCATTACTCTCTCTCTGTGTCTCTCAGGGTAGTCGGGACTGGACACCTTCACTTCCTGTGGCAGGTATGCAACACAGTCAGACCATGTGAGCAAGCAGCATGGTTCTCACATAACTAAGCAGACACCGGGAATATTTATAGATTAAGGGTTTGAGTGACATACCAGAATATTAGCAGCTATCACCTCAGGGTCGTCACACACCGACTCCACACAAAAAAACCTGTTGGAGAGAGGTCAGAGGTCAACGTACGACTAACACGCAAACAACACGAAATCATCCAGTTTTTAAATTAGACATTGAAGGGGCCCTGTGGAGTTTTCTTGTTAACATTTAAAAGTCTCACATTCATCATTTCACGTTCAACGCTACATAAACTGTGAATGTTTGAATGTGAATTTCAATTAAGTCCGATTTCCAAAGACAAAATAACAGCAGAATATAATAAAAACACTTCCAATGTTACCTTGAATGCATTCTCCTTCACAAAGCCTTGAATGAGGTCTCTACGTTCTCTTGTTGTGTTTGTTGCATCAAAAACCTGAGAAAACAAGTCAATGTGTATAACTTGGTCAGTGTCAGCTTCAGAGTGACAGCAGCAGCCTGTTTGATATCTAGGTCACAATTCAGCAGTGAGATGCTGTCAGGAGCCCGTCACGTTTTCACGAGACAAACCCCATTTCCACCAGATACGACCGTGAGGGGAGAGAGGCAGCTGTGCTCTTTGGAAATTAGCAGTGATTTTATTATGTATCGGCGTGAAGTCTAATAACATGAACACTCCCTACTTGAACAGATCTATTAGTCTGTATGTAATAATACCGATGGCGCCGCCTACTGGCAACAGGAAATAAGCTTTGTTTCACAACTATCGGAGTCTCTGTTTCCTGTCTTTGTCTCTTTGTCCCCTCAGAGACTCAGCGTGAGGAGGAAGGAGCAACATGTCCGCCATGCAGCTGCTGCGGGAGTCGGTACATGAGCGGATCCGCGCTGCCGCTGAAGACTTCCTGCTGCAGGTGGAGGAAGGAGGAGGAAAGGCTCGAGTCCCGGAGCTGAGAGCGATGCTCACCGAGCGGCTCGCGGCGGAGGTGGAGGAGATCCTCGCCGGGCTGGAGGAAACCGTGGCTGGGTACGAGGAGCGAGTGGAGCGGACAGAGCTGGAGATCTGCCGCCAGAGGAGGCTGCTCGATGCCGGGATGCAGCCCGAAGTCCGGCTGCACAGAGCAGGTCAGTCCCTAGAGGAACCGCTAACAGGCTAACGTTAGCTAGCATCATATCTATCTATATCTATCTATGCTGCTCACGCTCTCTGAACTAGCTCCTCTGCTAACAGCTGTTTCTCTGCATCACTCCGGCTACAATCACCGGTCTGTAGTTAAACAGCCACACATCCCAGCCCCTCCTCTCTGGTGCTTCGTGACTCTGTGTTCTGTGTGAGCTCAGCCTCGTAGTCTAACAGGCTGATACAGCAGCGATGGCTTCTCTCTCTCCCTCTTGCTCCGAGTGGCTCATGTTCACTGACTCCTCCGCCTCCATTAACAGTAGAGCTACATGTAATAAATGCAGTGTGTTGGTAGCGATGGAGGCGAGAGGCTCCGCAGCCTAGAACCTCCGTTAGCTGTAGTTAGCTTAGCTCCCGCTAGCCGCCGCGGAGCTACCTAGCTTAGCACGTAGCTTAGCCTCAACGACTTGTTTACCCTTTTCCAGATGTTGATGGTCGGTTGCAGAGCTGGTCGCAGATTCGTCATTTTCACAAAGCGCCTGTGTGTGAAGTTCGGTGATCTACTGAAGGTCTCGCACACAAAATGCACTTTATTTTTAATGCTGATGTTTCATGAAGCGTCCACAATTGCTTGTATCACCACAACACATTGTTTGTGAAAATACAACAAAATATAAATAGTTTTATTATTATTATTTATCACTATTATAATTTGTGTTTTAAAATCACGTCTGCTGACTTTAACCAGCAGAGACAGGAGGACACGTGAAGCTTCTCCCGTCCATTAGAAGCACGTTCACCAACTTTACTCATAAAAACAGCGAGAATTCCACATAATAATCTAATACAAATTAACACAACCTCTGCAACAACTCAGGAAGCTAAGACTTTTAAATGTGATCTTTTAAACATGAGATAACTGTCATCAAAAGCTATTTTAGTTAATGAACTAGTCTCAGATTATAACATAGATTTATTGTCCCTCACTGAGACGTGGCTGCATCCTGATGAATCAGAATCAGAAAGGATTTATTGCCAAGTAGCTTTACACCTACCTGGAATTTTCTTTGGTAATTAGGTGCATACATTTAACATAAAGCATGAAAACACAATAAGTACTTCACATAAGAAAGAAATAACTGTTTATAAAAAAATAATATCCAAGATATAAAAAGTTAAATAAAGAGTAAAATGCAAAACAGTTATATACGAGATATAAAAAGTAAAATGCAAAACAGGAGAGAAATGTGGATGTGCAATTTTCAATATACTGTTATGTGTGTTAATGTAACACAGAATTGAGGCGTGGGTGCGGGATAACAGTCCAAGCCAGGTGGGGGTGCCGGTGTCAAATAACCAAATAACCGGTGGCCAAATTAACTCCCGCCCAAATTAAACCAAACTATACCCCGGGGTGTAAAACAGCCTAGGCCATACTATACCCCTCCAGGCCAGAGTATACCCCAGGGGATAAACTGTCCAGGGCAAAACTATACATGGTGGATATGTGGTTGATTTATCTCTAAGGTCAGGTAGGCATAGTAGTTTTGTTGTGATATCAAAGCATTTAAATCTTCAAAATCTAGGATTGATATTATCTCATATTTTAATGATAATTTACACTGCATTAATTGGAATTCAGCTGTAGGCACATACTAGGAGATCTGTATCAGAGACTAATTGTATCCACAATTTAAGTACTGCAAGCTAGACTATTATGCAGTTGTAGACACAACACAGGGGGTCCCTGGGCCTGAGAGGGGAAGGAAAGGGGTTAAATGTGGCTATAAGATGGACTATTAAATGTGACTGAAACTAGACAAAAATGTTCTGAGTTTCCATCAACGAAAACTAGACTAAAACTAAGAAGGATAAAAATGACTCCATGTGACTAAAGCTAATATGCATTTTCATCCATAGACTATACTTAATCTAAAAAAGATACCAAAATTAACACTGGTGTCATGAAGTTGAAAGTTGAGTTATAATAACAATGTTAGTATTGGTGTAGCGAGCTAGAGAGTTTAATCAGACCGGATTCAACTAATCAACAGCTATCTTGGAATGAAAAAAGTATGTCAGGCCAAATACACCAAAATGCTTAATAACTAAATAAGCTGGCCAAGGAGTTAGACATTTTACCTTACTGGCCATCAAAGAGCATGACAACTCTTTCATACATGCAAAGAAGCTCACAGAAATATATCCCAACTTGTGTATTGCTCTGCGGATCAGATCAACACTACCAGTAACAGTAGCTTCAGCCGAGAGGAGTTTTTCTAAATTTGTTTATTTTGCATATTCTATTTTGATTATTTAAAACGTGTAACATATTATACAATATATCATTTAAATTGAAAGCAAACTTGCATATATAATTTTATTTCTTGTTATTATAATTATTATTGTTTGTTAGCTAAGTTGTCATTTGTTTTGATTCTTTAGTGCGCACTTTGCATTTCTTCTTAGCTCTCGTTCTTGTGATAAATAAAGGTGCAGTACTTTACTGTAGAACTGTTAAGAAGTTTTGAATTTTGAATTTTTGGGGGGAGGCTCCAGGGGTGAAGCTTGACTTTATAAGATCTGCTTAATGCAAGCAGAGGAGTAGAGTTGCTGAGGCGAGATGGGATAGCTGATTCCTCTAACACCATTTTTTTTATATATATATAATAATTAACTTTTATTATATTATGTTACTATTGCATTATGTTTTGGGTATCAATCAATCAATCAAGTTTTATTTGTATAGCCCACATTCACAAATAACAATTCGTCTCATAGGGCTTTAACATTGTGTGACATCCCCTGTCCTTAACCCTCAGCAAGAGTCAGGAAAAACTACTAAAAACCCTTTTCACAGGTAAAAATATGTAGAAACCTCAGAGAGACACATGTGAGGGATCCCTCTCTCAGGACGGACAGAAGTGCAATAGATGTCAAGTGCTTAAGAAAACATCATCAGGATTTTTAGCAGCATCCATGAGGGTAAACATTTTTCAATACTATGTGTCAAGCAGTCCCGCTGCAATCACAGTCTCTGGCCAGCAGCAAGACCACGATCCAGCATCAGGATGGGATCCACTATAGTCCACAGTCATTGTCCACCGCCGCCAGTTAGAATCCATTATCAGCTGCCGCCTCGGTCGTGGTCCCTCATCATCCGATGCCAGCGCGACAAAGGATCCTCCATTACCACTACGATCACCTGGCACGATACAGAATCCACTAAACTGGATCCACCATTGCGACCTCCGACGCACGATCCACAATCATATATATCCAAGGTGCGGCCACAGCTGTGGCCCTGCATCCGCGGGCGCTAAGGCACAGAAACTCCGGGAAAGGGGTCAAGTTAGTAACATGTACTGATCAGATAAGAATTACCTTGATGTGATAAGTATGGAGAAAAGGAAGGAGAAGCAGGAAAGAGAAGCTCCGTGTGTCTTGTGTCATAAATTCCCTGTGCGTCTTAGCATCATCAGGGGTTTTTGCCTTTTTATCAATTTTGGAACATCGCACTTATTAGCTCTAACTATAAGCTTTATCAAAAAGGAAGGTTTTGAGTCTACTCTTAAACTAACAGAGCGTGTCTGCTTCCCGAACTGAAAGTGAGAGATTATTCCACAGGAGTGGGGCTTGATGGCTAAAAGCTCTGGCTCCTACTCTACTTTTAGAGACTTTAGGGACAACAAGTAAACCTGAGTTCTGGGATCGGAGTGCTCTAGTGGGTTGATATGGAACTAACATCTCTTTAAGGTAAAGAGGTGCCATATCATTAAGGGCCTTGAAGGTGAGGAGTAGAATTTTAAATTCTATTGTTGATTTAACAGGAAGCCAGTGTAGCGATGCTAATACTGGAGAAATGTGCTCTCTTTTCTTAGTTCTCGTCAGGACACGTGCTGCGGCATTTTGGACAAGCTGCAGAGTCTTTAACGACTTGCTGCTGGAGCCTGATAATAGTGAATTACAGTAGTCCAGTCTCGATGTAACAAAGGCGTGGACTAGTTTTTCTGCATCTTTTTGCGAAAGGACATGTCTGATTTTTGAGATATTACGCAAGTGGAAAAACGCGGTCCTAGAAATTACTTTTAAGTGACTATTAAAGGTCAAATCAGGATCGAAGATCACTCCCAAGTTCCTGACTGTGTCATTGGAAGCAAGGGCAATGTCATCTAGCGCAGCTATATCATTAGATAATGTATCTCTAAGGTGTTTAGGGCCGAGTATTATAACCTCTGTTTTATCTGAGTTTAATAAGAGAAAATTGCGGGTCATCCAGGTATTTATGTCCTTGAGACATGCTCGAAGTTTAGTTAATTGATTACTTTGATCGGGTTTTATTGACAAATATAACTGGGTGTCATCCGCATAACAGTGAAAATTTACCGAGTGTGTCCTGATAATGTTTCCTAGTGGAAGCATATATAATGAGAATAAAATTGGGCCGAGCACAGACCCCTGTAGAACACCATGGTTAACTTTGGTGCGCACCGATGACTCATCATTGATTTGTAGGAATTAGGAGCGATCAGCAAAATAAGATTTAAACCAGTTTTGGGCGGTTCCTTTAATGTTAATTAACTGTTTTAGTCTCTCTAATAAAATTTGATGGTCAAGTAATCGTTTACGATTTGCCTCGTAACACCAACTGTAAACAACCTCAATATCTCTACTTCCTGAATGCGATCGTTCAAGAATAAGTTTTTAAAAACACTTCAGGGAACTCTGAAATTATAAACATGTGTTTTTGTGTTTCAGTGTGTCCTGCAGACGTCCTGCAACTGATGGTGAAGAAAGAAGAGTTTCCCCCTGAGGGGCAGCAGTGGAGCCCCCTTGTGGACCAGAAGGACCCAGAGCCCCCCCACATTAAAGAGGAACAGGAGGAACCGTGGACCAATCAGGATGGTCAGCAGCTTCAAGGACTGGAGGAGGCTGATATCAAGTTCACATTGACTCCTGTCGATGTGAAGAGTGAAGAAGATGAAGAGAAACTTAAATCGTCAAAGCTTCATCCGAGTGAGATGAAGGAGAACAGAGCGGACTGTGGAGGACCAGGACCAGCCAGGAACTCAGGTCCTGATGGACGTTTACAACAAGGTCCTGAGGACAAGACTGAAGACTCTTCTGAGACTGAAGAGAGTGAGGATGATTGGCTGGAGACCAGGGATACTCAGACTGGTTTAAATACAAGAAACAACAAACAGCCTCTAAGTGATGTGGGATGTAAGACAGAAAAAAAATCGTTCAGCTGCTCTGAGTGTGGTAAAAGATTTAACCAAAGGGGCAATCTAAATAGACATATGAGGATTCATACAGGAGAGAAACCGTTTAGTTGCCCTGAGTGTTGTGAAAGATTTAGCCATAGGGGCAGTCTAAATAGACATATGAGGATTCATACAGGAGAGAAACCGTTTAGTTGCACTGAGTGTGGTGAAAGATTTAACCAAAGGGGCCATCTAAATACACATATGAGGATTCATACAGGAGAGAAAGCGTTTAGTTGCTCTGAGTGTGGTGAAAGATTTAACCAAATGGGCAATCTAAATACACATATGAGGATTCATACTGGAGAGAAACCGTTTAGTTGCCCTGAGTGTAGTGAAAGATTTAACCAAAGGGGCCATCTAAATACACATATGAGGATTCATACAGGAGAGAAAGCGTTTAGTTGCTCTGAGTGTGGTGAAAGATTTAACCAAAGGGGCAATCTAAATACACATATGAGGATTCATACAGGAGAGAAACCTTTTAGTTGCTCTGAGTGTGGTGAAAGATTTAACCAAAGGGGCAGTCTAAATACACATATGAGGATTCATACGGGAGAGAAACCGTTTAGTTGCTCTGAGTGTTGTGAAAGATTTAGCCATAGGGGCAGTCTAAATAGACATATGAGGATTCATACAAGAAAGAAAGCGTTTAGTTGATCTGAGTGTGGTGAAAGATTTAAGATTCAGTCCTATTGTACGAGACTCATGTGAGGATTCATAAAGGAGAGCAGTGATTCAGTTGCAACCTTTGCAACAAAAGATTTATTTGGATTTATCAGCAGATATTCATAGTATACATATTCATAGTTCACTGTTTTAAATAAACTACTACAAGGTTTTATGTCCCTAGAAAATATAAATCATTGAATAACATGAAAGATATGTGTTTATATATCTTATTTCTACAGATTTCTACATAATTTATCTATTTTTCATAATGTCCCTCTTGTAATTTTAAGGTTAAAGTGTGTTTCTTGCCCAGTATGTATGTGTGTTCTTAACAAGTTCATATGATTAAATATGTTTGTTTTTAAACAATGGTTTCTTGGTTCGTGAGATTCAATGACAGTGTGTGTTCTCCTTTATGTATTCAATGTGTTTCCAAGAATAAAAGTCTAATAAAAAGATAATGGCGTCGTCGCCCTCCTCTTTGTTTCTGTATGAACGGAGGCTGCACTGGCTACAGTTGAATTGTCTCCTCAAGAGACATATTAATCAGCTTCTCACAGTCAGACATGTTTGTTTACGTTTGACGTGAAGTCGGAACTGGGCAATTCAGACTTTTTTGTTTTTCTGGTCATGATAGATCGGTCAATGTGAACGCGTTCCAGGGGTCTCGTTCTATTTGATTTACGGTTTACAAAAGTTTGAAATAAGTATTTACTTGGTGCTGTCTGGTGTGATTTGTTAGGCACAGCTTCAAGAAGAGTAAAGCTCAGCTCAGTGTTCCTTTTCCAGTGCCTTTGTTGAAACAATTTGTTCCCTTAATTTGTAGTTGCAACTCAAGGAGAATGATAATAAAGATGAAATAACTTATTTTCGAGACATCTATGAAAAGAAACTGAGCAGTGGTGGTGTCTGTTTATCTGAGGATTATGTGTCAGTGGTCACATCAGGTTTGATTGTCTAATTTATTTCAATATTTCTCTTTCTAGGTTAAAAAAACTACATAAATGCTTCTTTTAATATGTTCTCCGAGTCAACGGAAAGCCAATGAGCTGTCCAACTCCACAGCCACATAGTGCTAATTGCCCTTCACCCTTATCTGGTTTACTAATGGGGGGGTGGGGGGGGGGGGAGTAATCTACAAATCCATTTGATAATGAATCTGAATAAGAGAAATAAGCACCTGAATGAATTAATGAATTACTTTCCCTTTTTCTTATTTGCTATTCAACCTGCTGAGTCATTTAGCTTCTCCATTCAACCTCTCCATTCCGTGACACTTTGGGCCTTGTGCTGATAAAACAAGGTAAAACAAAGCAAACTAGCCACGAAATCTAATTTCATTTAGTTCTTTAATAATATTGACAGCGTTTTTAATATAACAAGGGACAATACAATGAAAGTCAAAAATGATCAATAACATTTATATGCACAGATTCATTTGTCTCTGATATTTCTTTGAGAAAAAACAAGAGTCATTGAAACTCACTTTTATCGTCTGCTAAAAAGGCACAAGGAGGCTGATTGTAGCACGGCAATAACTTATCAATGATCAAACATGACACAGTCATCCAATGAAACTCTGCATTAGTAATGTTGGGGGAGAGCCAGAGTGCTGACCGTCAAACAATGGGTTATAAATACTTGAGGCCTACAAGGCCCAGCTGAAACCAGTTCAACCAGTTCACTCTTAATTCACACCTTCTCTAGACAGCCTGGAGCCTCGCCTTGGTGGGGGAAGCATCTCCTGAACCCCCACTGTGCCCCCCCTCCAGCAGGCCCTGGTGGGGAGATGTTGCAGCCCGCTCTGCAAAAACCTAAATGAGACTCTGAAACGCCCACTGAGGTCGAATCCCCGCCCACTAAGGTCGGAACCCTGACATTCTCATTGGCTGAGAGCCAACTGAACCCTATGACCACTTCCTGAGGAAGCAGGAAGTCCTCAGGTGGTATAAGGCAAGGGACCTCACAGAAATCTGTCTCTTTTCCACCCTGCTCAAGTCGTATCCAGACCCTCCAGGGGCCTAACTACACGACTCAGTAACTAAGGAGGCGATTAGACGTTTGTTTAATATCATTTTATTTGAAGTCGTTTCATTTTCTTCTTTTATCTCAGTCGAAGTTTTATTTCTGATTGGACTTTTTGCTGTTTTAACTTGAAAGACCGAAACAGGAAGTGCCCCGCTGGACGGACACTTCCACAGACTTTTTCTTTTTCAACGACCCACAAACGGCTTCCACAAAGCCGTTCCCTGCAGAAGCGCGACGTTCATCCCGCTGAGGAGTAAGAGGCAATCCACTCCGTTCCTGTAAAACAGCACGTTCTCCGCTGTTACAGAAGAAGACAAAGTTTCATTCCGTCAAGGCAGCACGAGGAATACGCTCCCTTTTCCGGTCCAGCGGCCGAGCTCCAGAGCTCCGCTCGAGTGACCACGTGATTTCACTGGCCCCCCGGGACATTCCACCGACGCGCACGCACACCGCGAGGGTGGTACAGTAAGAGACTTGATTATCTGGGCAGATACGTAGCGTATTGTTTAATATTTGAGTGTATTTGTTTGTGGGACCTCCGTGTCTCATTGTTTAGCCACGACGATTCGGCTACTTCCGATTTCCGGTTACGGCCTTGTGCAACAGTTTTTAAGCGCCGTGACTAAACGTCTCCGGCTGCACTCGTTCCCGTCTGAACAACCTTACAGAGATTTTACCATCAGACTTCAGCACACAACGCCGTTTGGGTGCTGAGCGGTAAAGTAAATGTAACTTGTTTCTGACGGTGTTTTTAAGAGCTTCGTTCTCTTTCTCTCCTTGCATGCCTTCTCTCTCTCTCTCTCTCTCTCCTTCTAAACCGACCTATACACCCGTTCCGATCTGTATTTAGAATACAGTTCATGTAACATAGTTAAATCTATATTTAAAGGGCCTGAACGCATCTGGCCGCCATTTTGAAGCCGAAACTAAATTAGAACAAAGAACCCTTTGTTCTGCCTCCTCCTTGTGTCTCACACGTGGTCCGGCGGCCATTGGAGATTATGCATCTCTAGACCCGCCCTCAATTCTGGCTCTAAATTCATAACGAACCCGCCATTTTGTTTTGTAGTTTTAAGCCTAACATTGTCGGCCTCCATCTTAGATGTGACGTCACTACGTGACTGCGTCATCGCCACGCCCCCTTCTTTTTCTCTCTCTCTCACACACACACACACACACACACACACACACACTTTGATAGACACAGACAGATGCACACACACACAGATACACATAGGTGAATACATGTGTTTTCTAAATTGTGATAAGCTGCTGCTGTTGTGATCTTTGAAATATGGGAGTTTGTTAAGATGATGGATCATTAAATAACACTAACTTTATTTCACACACACACACACACATAGACACATACACACAGAGAGACACTTTGACACAGACACACACACACACAGAGACAGACATACCGGTAGACCGCAGGTATACATGTATTTTCTGAATTGTGATAAGTGCTGCTGCTGTGTTTATCTTTGAAATATTGGAGCTTGTTAAAATGATGAATCATTGAATAACATTATAACTTTATTTCCCCTTTTTAATAAATCCTTTTGTAATTAAAGTATCTGTAGTCTGTGATTATTTGTGCATATGTATGTGAATACAGCTGGATTATGATTGCCTGTGCTCGAACTTAGAAGCCTTCACTGTTTATTAAGTAATCGTTAATATTAAAATATTGACATTATTAATTTGACATTTATCATTATGAGACTGATATTTATAGCTTGATATCGTTGGTCCCTGTTACCAGGGTGGTGCCCCTCTACGATAAGTTATGGCCTTATCATTTTTTTTAATTATTTTTAATAAATAATCTTTTATTATTTTTATAATCATATTTCATGATTATTAATAATTAGCCAACATCAAGTTTACTCCTATTGCACAATAGTAAAGAAAAGACCAATGTTGAGGAAAAGTCAAGAAGAAAATAAACGTTAGCAAGAAGCAAATAAAGCAAATTCTTCGTTTGATAACATGAACAAAAATATCTCAACAAAATAGCAAAAATACCTACAAATCCCTTTAGAGAACACATAATGAATAAGTATCATTAAGAGCTGATTGAGACACATTAAAAACATTGTGAACAGCAGCTCGAGACAGAAAGTTCAATCTGTTACCTACTGCCGGGACAATATGTCAAGTAATGTGAAGTATTTTCTAACAATGCTTCTATAACAAGAGGGATAAATCTTTATACAGCATTTGAATCTTCCTTCAGAACCCTGTTCAGTACAATCTCTCAAATCTATAAGATGAGACAACACACGATGGCTTCAGATAACAATCAAAGATAACAAAGTGCAAATGTCTGTCTATAAGATGAGCGGATTTATATTATAAAAAGTTTTTACAGCATCTACTTTATAACATGATCTGTTTGCAAATGTAGAAATAGATTTTTATCGTAATAATGTGCTTGTATTGAGAAGAATAGAGGAGCTGATACTCAGTGTATGTAATGATCAGTAAGGCTTTGTATTATTTACAGTACAATAAGGATTAGTTGGCAGTTGTGTTAAACACTGTGTTGTGTTGTTTTGTTGATAGATTTCTTGTAGTGCACATGCAGAAGAGTTTATCATGGTGCGATAGTCGTTCTTGATAACGTCGCTGAGATGAAACATATCGACAGCAGCTTTCTGAGTGCAAAGGTGATGGAAGGTTGCAGAAACCAAAGAGCTGGAAAAAAAAAAAGAAACCATGAAACACTGTGATAACGTATATGCAGATAACATGACTTGAACAATGGGATGAATTATGGGAAAGAAATAGAAACGTTGGCTAAAGGTTTTTTTACCAAGTCTTCACAAAAATACTAGAGAGAGAGAGAGAGAGAGAGAGAGAGAGAGAGAGAGAGAGAGAGAGAGAGAGAGAGAGAGAGAGAGAGAGAGAGAGATTTTGATTTTTTAAGTCACTTTTATTTACTCAGTGAAGTTCCAACAAAACAAAATACTACAACATATCAAGCATTTTTTGAACAAAAATTACTTACTTAATTAAATTCTTCTAACAGAAACTCATAAATATTACATAATTTTCCCCGTCATGGTGCTCGGTGTTACGAGGGACAGTTTCTCGAGTCTCTCCTCCTGGGCCAGTTGGGCTCGGGTTTTCGACAGTAATTTCCTCAGGCGGTACACCTCCTGATCTGAGAAGGTCGGTTGGCCGATACCTTCAGATTTTCCCATGAGGCCTTTTGCAACTTCCATGAACTGTCTTGGATCTAGGAAGAAATCGTCTACATTAACCATTCTCATGCCTTTAGTGAGTACCTGGTGTGTCGCTCTGTGGCTCCCTCGGGACAGGGGCCTCAGCACCCCCCCCCCCCCGGCAGGCTGGGGGGCCAGTGCAGGAGCAGCGGAACCACCAGCCGAGGCAGAAGGGGGGGCCGGTGCAGAAGCAGCGGAACCATCACCGTCCAAGGCAGGAGGGGGGGCCGGTGCAGGAGCAGTGGAACCACCAGCCGAGGCAGGTGGGGGGGCCGGTGCAGAGGCAGCTGACTGGCTCTCACCGGCTCTATCCGGGCACACACGGATCAAGTGCCCCTCCTTCCCACATCCAAAACATTTCGTGTTTC
>NC_083639.1:30019828-30054828 GCF_963576545.1 Limanda limanda
GAGTTATAAGAACAATGTTAGTATTGGTGTAGCGAGCTAGAGAGTTTAATCAGACCGGATTCAACTAATCAACAGCTATCTTGGAATGAAAAAAGTATGTCAGGCTGTCCAAATACACCAAAATGCTTAATAACTAAATAAGCTGGGCAAGGAGTTAGACATTTTACCTTACTGGCCATCAAAGAGCATGACAACTCTTTCATACATGCAAAGCAGCTCACAGAAATATATCCCAACTTGTGTATTGCTCTGCGGATCAGAGCAACACTACCAGTAACAGTAGCTTCAGCCGAGAGGAGTTTTTCTAAATTCAAACTGTTGAAAACGATGTTTTGATTGATGACTTTGCAGAAAGGAAGGCCAGAAGGATTGCACTGTAACCCTTGAAGTGTGATGCTAGGGAGTGGAATGTTTGTTTATTTTGCATATTCTATTTTGATTATTTAAAACGTGTAACATATTATACATATATCATTTAAATTGAAAGCACACTTGCATATATTATTTTATTTCTTGTTATTATAATTATTATTGTTTGCTAGCTAAGTTGTCATTTGTTTTGATTCTTTAGTGTGCACTTTGCATTTCTTCTTAGCTCTCGTTCTTGTGATAAATAAAGGTGCAGTACTTTACTGTAGAACTGTTAAGAAGTTTTGAATTTTTCCTTTTTGGGGGGAGGCTCCAGGGGTGAAGCTTGCCTTTATAAGCCCTGCTTAATGCAAGCAGAGGAGTAGAGTTTGCTGAGGCGAGATGGGATAGCTGATTCCTCTAACACCATTTTTTTTATATATATATATAATAATTAACTTTTATTATATTATGTTACAATTGCATTATGTTTTGGCTATGTGCTTTTATTTTAATGTGTAACACTACTGAGAGGTGTTTTGATCTTTGGTTGTTTTGATGTTATCAGTTTATCTGGTTGAAGTAATAAAAGTCTTTGTTTTAGAGTTTTAAGATTTAAGTTGGTTAGCTTTCTCCCTTAATTTACCTGACAAAGCTGAACTAAAATGTTGAAAAATTAAGTAATTCTTGTGTTTATCATTCAACACGACTGATATCATGGGGGTATAATCTGGCCTGAGGGGTATGAATTGGCCTAGGCTATAATATACCCGGGGTATAATCTAGCCTAGGCCCCTTTAACCCTGGGTATAGTTCGGCCGGGGGGTATACTATGGCCTGTTACACTTGTAACTCCAGTCTGTCAATTAATCCTAAACCTAAACTCAATTACAACTCATTTGAATGTCTTGTTCTGAGTCTTTCACGCCAATCCAAGAAACACCAACAGCCAATCATATTTGCTGTAGTACCGTGCTCCTGGGGCTTATACTGAATATTTTTCAAACCTAGTCCCAATAAAATTATTATTATTGGTGACTTTAATATTCATGTTGACCATAATAAAGATAGCCTTATTGTAGGGCTGTGCAATTAATCAAATTTTAATCGTGATTTCGATTTTTTGGGTCAAATGATCTCCAAACTTATATAATCGAGTTGAAACGATTTTCTGAAATTACATGCACAATTCAGTCCTTCCCCCAAAGCATTCAACGCGGCCCTGCTGACTGGCTCTCACTCTCAAGCAGCTGTAAAGTGAAGGAGGAGAGTTGTGTGTGTGGTGACCGGCGGTATTTAAAAAAAACACCACGAGTGGAAAATGGCAGAGGGAGGGCAAACCCGCTTGATCGACAAAAAGGGTAGAAAAAGTTCTCTTGTATGGGAACACCTCGGATTCTTAGAATCTGAAGAGGAGCAGCACCACACAATGTAGCGGACGCACAGCGCCATTCTATAGCACGTAGCCGATAAATAAATGCATCATATTTTCAAACTCAGAAGTAATCGTTTGAATAATTGTGATTTCAATATTATCCAAAATAATCGTGATTATGAATTTTTTTTTTCATAATCGAGAAGGAACCGCTCACAGGCTAACGTAAGCTAGCATCAGCTCGAGCAGCGGAGTTAATACTCCACTTCCTGTCTCTGTCTGCTGCACCTGGCTGCTCCACCTCTCACCTGAATAATGAGGAGGATTTAATGCTGTTGTGAACGAGTCTGTGCAGAAAACCTGCTGCTGTGAATGAAAAACTTTTCTTTACCAGAAACCTTTTGTTTTATGCTGCTTCCTTTACGAGCTGCGTCGTAACACCAACTGTAAACAACCTCAACATCTCTACTTCCTGAATGTGATCGTTCAAAAATCACAACAGTCGACATTAAACGACACAACACAAGTTTTTCAAAACACTTCAGGAAACTCTGAAATTGTAAACGTGTGTTTTTGTGTTTCAGTGTGTCCTGCAGACGTCCAGCAACTGATGGTGAAGAAAGAAGAGGTTCCCCCTGAGGAGGAGCAGCAGTGGAGCCCCATTGTGGACCAGGAGGACCCAGAGCCCCACCACATTAAAGAGGAACAGGAGGAACCGTGGACCAATCAGGATGGTCAGCAGCTTCAAGGACTGGAGGAGGCTGATATCAAGTTCACATTGACTCCTGTCGCTGTGAAGAGTGAAGAAGATGAAGAGAAACTGAAATTGTCAAAGCTTCATCCGAGTGAGACGAAGGAGAACAGAGCGGACTGTGGAGGACCAGAACCATCCAGGAACTCAGGTCCTGATGGACGTTTACAACAAGGTCCTGAGGACAAGACTGAAGACTCTTCTGAGACTGAAGAGAGTGAGGGTGATTGGCTGGAGACCAGGGAAACTCAGACTGGTTTAAATACAAGAAACAACAAACAGCCTCTAAGTGATGTGGGATGTAAGACAGAAAAAAAATCGTTCAGTTGCTCTGAGTGTGGTAAAAGATTTAACCAAAGGGGCCATCTAAATACACATGTGATGATTCATACAGGAGAGAAACCGTTTAGTTGCTCTGATTGTGGTAAAAGATTTAACCATAGGGGCAGTCTAAATACACATATGAGGATTCATACAGGAGAGAAAGCGTTTAGTTGCTCTGAGTGTGGTAAAAGATTTAACCATAGGGGCAGTCTAAATACACATATGAGGATTCATACAGGAGAGAAAGCGTTTAGTTGCACTGAGTGTGGTAAAAGATTTAACCAAAGGGGCCATCTAAATACACATATGAGGATTCATACTGGAGAGAAACCGTTTAGTTGCTCTGAGTGTGGTGAAAGATTTAACCAAAGGGGCCATCTAAATAGACATGTGAGGATTCATAAAGGAGAGAAGTGATTCAGTTGCAACAAAAGATTTATTAGGATTTATTAGCAGATATTCATAGTTTACATATTCATAGTTCACTGTTTTAAATAAACTACTAACAGGTTTTATGTCCCTAGAAAATATAAATCATTGAATAACATGAAAGATCTGTGTTTATATATCTTATTTCTACATAATTTATCTATTTTTCTTAATGTCCCTCTTGTAATTTTTAAGGTTAAAGTGTGTTCCTTGCCCAGTATGTATGTGTGTTCTTAACAAGTTCATATGATTAAATATGTTTGTTTTAAAACAATGGTTTCTTGGTTCGTGAGATTCAATGACAGTGTGTGTTCTCCTTTATGTATTGCATGTGTTTCCAAGAATAAATGTCTAATAAAAAGATAAAGGCGTCGTCGCCCTCCTCTTTGTTTCTGTATGAACGGAGGCTGCACTGGCTACAGTTGAATTGTCTCCTCAAGAGACATATTAATCAGCTTCTCACAGTCAGACATGTTTGTTTACGTTTGACGTGAAGTCGGAACTCAGCAATTTCAGGTCAGAATATCTGACATGCGAGTCGTTTGGAACGCAGCATTACACTCACGCATGAATGACGGTTAATGTCAAACAGCAGGATTGTTAAATTCAGAGACAGCTGTGATGTCCCCAATCTATCAAATTTGAAGATAATTATTTTTATGTTTGTGCTGAGATGTTTTGGTTCCGTCGGTCAATCGGTGTGATACTGGACTCAGTAGATCACAGATCTATATAAAACAACATAGATCATAGGGCAGTGATTCAAAACAAACATTTAATCTAATGAGCAATTAGCAGACAAGGATCGACGTCACGTGACTTACGGAGGAAGTGAAGCGTTAATCTTTGCCGCAATGCGCAAAACGCATGTCACGCTTCAAAATGCATGTGCTCGGGCCCGTTCAGTGCTGCTTTGCAGTCCTAGAAATTGTAATTGTAATTTTTAATTGTTTTTGTTTTCATCTCAATTTGAAGTTGATCTGATGTAAGCCCTGGTACAAGTTCCTCAAAGTAAAAATGTGGAATGTGGCCACTAAATGCAAAACGGCGGCCTTCCTGTTGTGTTTTTCATAACGCCCCTTGAGACTTTTTTGTTTTCTGGTCATGATAGATCGGTTAATTTGTAGTTGCAACTCTAGGAGAATGATAATAATGATGAAATATCCTATTTTCACGACATCTATGTAAAGAAACTGAGCACTGGTGGTGTCTGTTTATCTGAGGATTATGTATCAGTGGTCACATCAGGTTTTATTGTCGCACTTATTTTAATATTTTTCTTTTTCTCGGATAATTAAAAAAAACATAAATGCTTCTTTTAATATGTTCTCAGAGTCAACGGAAAGCCAATGAGCTGTCTAACTCCACAGCCACATAGTGCTAATTGCCATTCACCCATATCTTGTGTATTAATTGGGGGGGGGGGGTCTAAAAATCCATTTGATAATGAATCTTAATAGGAGAAATAAGCAACTGAATGAATAAATGAATTATTACTTTCCCTTTTTCCTATTTGCTATTCAACCTGCTGAGTCATTGAGCTTCTCCATTCAACCTCTCCATTCCGTGACACTTTGGGCCTTGTGCTGATAAAACAAGGTAAAACAAAGCAAACTAGCCACGAAATCTAATTTCATTTAGTTCTTTAATAATATTGACGTTTTTCATTTAACAAGGGACAATACAATGAAAGTCAAAAATGATTAATAACAGTTGAATGCACAGATTAATTTGTCTCTGATATTTCTTTGAGAAAAAACAAGGTTTATTGAAACTCACTTTTATCGTCTGCTAAAAAGGAACAAGGAGGCTGATTGGAGCACGGCAATAACTTATCAATGATCAAACATCACAAAGTCATCAAATGAAACTCTGCATTAGTAAATAAAAAGACTGATGAGGAAAAGTTAAGAAGAAAATAAACATTTGCAAGAAGCAAATAAAGCAAATTCTTTGTTTGATAACATGAACAAAATTATCTCAACAAAATAGCAAAAATACCTACAAATCCCTTCAGAGAACACATAA
Organism: Limanda limanda; assembly: GCF_963576545.1. Lineage (NCBI taxonomy): Eukaryota > Metazoa > Chordata > Actinopteri > Pleuronectiformes > Pleuronectidae > Limanda > Limanda limanda. The sequence continues at coordinate 30,025,084 of NC_083639.1, forward strand.
TGAATAAGTATCATTAAGAGCTGATTGAGACACATTAAAAACATTGTGAACAGCAGCTCGAGACAGAAAGTTCAATCTGTTACCTACTGCCGGGACAATATGTCAAGTACTGTGAAGTATTTTCCAACAATGCTTCTATAACAAGAGGGATAAATCTTTATACAGCATTTGAATCTTCCTCCAGAACCCTGTTCAGTACAATCTCTCAAATCTATAAGATGAGACAACACACGATGGCTTCAGATAACAATCACAGGTGCAAATGTCTGTCTATAAGTAGAGCGGATTTATATTATAAAAAGTTTTTACAGCATCTACTTTATAACATGATCTGTTTGCAAATGTAGAAATGTATTTTTTTATCGTAATAATGTGCTTGTATTGAGAAGAATAGAGGAGCTGATACTCAGTGAGCTGGGATTAGACCGTCGTGAGACAGGTTAGTTTTACCCTACCTCGAGGTGGTGTCCTGTAAACGGTGTGGGCTTTATAGATAATTGGCAAACTTTTTGGAGGAAACCTGGTCTTGTTAGGAGAGACGGCGTTCATCCCACTTGGGATGGAGCAGCTCTCTTATCTAAGAATATTACTAAGTCTATCACATGACAACCCAGAGTTGGGACCAGGAAGCAGAGCTGCAGTGCTAATCACTTCTCTGCGCTCCCTCTGGATCAGTCACCCAACCGCATAGAGACTGTCTCTGTCTACCGTCCGATTCAATTATTTAAATTAAACAATAACAGAGCGAGAACTCACAATAATCTTATACAAATTAACACAACCTCTGGAACAACACAGGAAACTAAGACTTTCAAATGTGGTCTTTTAAACATTAGATCACTGTCCTCAAAGGCTATTTTAGTTAATGAACTAGTCTCAGACTACAATATAGATGTAATGTCCCTTACTGAGACGTGGCTGCATCCTGATGAATATGTCAGTTTGAATGAATCTACTCCCCCCAGTCATATAAATTCACACGTTCCCAGGGAACTCGGGCGAGGAGGTGGAGTTGCTGCTATTTTTAACTCCAGTCTATCAATTAATCCTAAACCTAAACTCAGCTACAACTCATTTGAATGTCTTGTTCTTAATCTTCCACGTCAATCCAGGAAACACCAACAGCCAATCATATTTGCTGTAGTTTATCGTGCTCCTGGGGCTTATACTGAATTTCTAACAGAATTCCCTGAGTTTTTATCAAACCTAGTCCTAAAGACAGATAAAATTATTATTGTTGGTGACTTTAATATTCATGTTGACAATAATAAAGATAGCCTGAGCGTAGCATTTATTTCAATACTAGACTCAATTGGTTTTAGTCAGTGTGTGCATCAACCTACTCATTGTTGTAACCACACACTTGACCTTGTGTTATCATACGGTGTCAAAATTGAACATTTAACAGTACTTCCGCGCAATCCAGTACTATCAGACCATAATTTAATAACCTTCGATTTTTCACTATCTGAATATATGCCACTAATAAAAAACTCATTTTCTAGATGTCTACCTGATAGTGCTGTAGCTAAATTTAAGGAAATAATTCCGATTACATTTAAACCCGTATTATCCGTCGACATAAACAACAAATTCTTTAAAAACCCGAGCTCTATTGAGATTGACCACCTCGTAGAAAGCTCTGCAGACTCATTACGATTAACATTAGACTCAATAGCGCCTCTAAAAAAGAAATGTGTAAAACATAGTAAATTAGCTCCGTGGTATAATTCCAAGACACATGAGTTGAAACAAATATCAAGAAAATTAGAAAGGAAGTGGCGCTCCAGCAACAGTGTTGAAAATCTCCTAGACTGGAAGAGTAGTGTTACAGAATATAAAAAGGCTCTCCACAAAGCAAGAGCTGCCTATTACTCAAAACTAATAGAAGAGAATAAAAACAACCCCAGGTTTCTCTTCAGCACTGTAGCCAGGCTGACAGAGAGTCACACCTCCACCGAACCCAGTATTCCTCGATCCCTAAATTGCAATATCTTTATGACCTTTTTTAATGATAAAATTCTAACTATTAGAAATAAAATCAATCATCTCCTGCCCTCAATTGGCACTAATACCCTCCCAACAATAGAGATCTCAGAAACGGCTGAGAATCCTTCCCATTATTTAGACAGCTTCTCTCTGATCACCCGTGATCAGTTTACCAAAATAGTCTCAGGTTCTAAACCAACAACCTGTATTTTAGATCCGATTCCAACTAAATTACTTAAAGAAATTCTGCCCCTAATAGATAATTCGTTACTTAACACAATCAATCTGTCATTATCATCAGGTTATGTACCACAGTCTTTTAAAATAGCTGTAATCAAACCCCTACTCAAAAAACCCATCCTAGACCCAGAGGTTTTAGCAAATTACAGGCCAATATCTAATCTCCCCTTCCTATCTAAAATCTTAGAAAAAGTTGTAGCCAATCAGCTGTGTGAGTTTCTCCAGGAAAATAATATATATGAAGACTTTCAGTCTGGGTTTAGAACCAATCATAGCACAGAGACAGCCCTGGCAAAAGTCACTAATGACCTTCTAATAGCTTCAGATCAGGGACTTGTGTCTGTCCTCGTTCTGTTAGATCTCAGTGCAGCATTCGACACAATTGACCATCAAATTTTATTAGAGAGACTAAAACAGTTAATTAACATTAAAGGAACGGCCTTAAACTGGTTTAAATCTTATTTTGCTGATCGCTCCCAATTCGTTCAAATCAATGATGAGTCATCGGTGCGCACCAAAGTTAACCATGGTGTCCCACAGGGGTCTGTGCTCGGCCCAATTTTATTCTCATTATATATGCTTCCACTAGGAAACATTATCAGGACACACTCGGTAAATTTTCACTGCTATGCGGATGACACCCAGTTATATTTGTCAATAAAACCTGATCAAAGTAATCAATTAACTAAACTTCGAGCATGTCTCAAGGACATAAAAACCTGGATGACCCGCAATTTTCTCTTATTAAACTCAGATAAAACAGAGGTTATAATACTCGGCCCTAAACACCTTAGAGATACATTATCTAATGATATAGCTGCGCTAGATGACATTGCCCTTGCTTCCAATGACACAGTCAGGAACTTGGGAGTGATCTTCGATCCTGATTTGTCCTTTAATAGTCACTTAAAAGTAATTTCTAGGACCGCGTTTTTCCACTTGCGTAATATCTCAAAAATCAGACATGTCCTTTCGCAAAAAGATGCAGAAAAACTAGTCCACGCCTTTGTTACATCGAGACTGGACTATTGTAATTCATTATTATCGGGCTCCAGCAGCAAGTCGTTAAAGACTCTGCAGCTGGTCCAAAATGCCGCAGCACGTGTCCTGACGAGAACTAAGAAAAGAGAGCACATTTCTCCAGTATTAGCATCGCTACACTGGCTTCCTGTCAAATCTAGAATAGAATTTAAAATTCTCCTCCTCACCTTCAAGGCCCTTAATGATATGGCACCTCTTTACCTTAAAGAGATGTTAGTTCCATATCAACCTACTAGAGCACTCCGATCCCAGAACTCAGGTTTACTTGTTGTCCCTAAAGTCTCTAAAAGTAGAGTAGGAGCCAGAGCTTTTAGCCATCAAGCCCCACTGCTGTGGAATAATCTCTCACTTTCAGTTAGGGAGGCAGACACGCTCTGTTCGTTTAAAAGTAGACTCAAAACCTTCCTTTTTTATAAAGCTTATAGTTAGAGCTAATTTGTGCGATGTTCCAAATTTGATTAAAAGGCAAAAACCCCTGATGATGCTAAGACGCACAGGGAATTTATGACACAAGACACACGGAGCTTCTCTTTCCTGCTTCTCCTTCCTTTTCTCCATATTTATCACATCAAGATAATTCTTATCTGATCAGTACATGTTACTAACTTGACCCCTTTTCCCGGAGTTTCTGTGCCTTAGCGCCCGCGGATGCAGGGCCACAGCTGTGGCCGCACCATGGATTATGATTGTGGATCGCGTGTCGGAGGTCGCAATGGTGGATCCAGTTCGGTGGATTCTGTATCGTGCCAGCTGATCGTCGTTGTAATGGAGGATCCTTTGTCGCGTTGGCATCGGATGATGAGGGACCACGACCGAGGCGGCAGCTGATAATGGATTCTAACTGGCGGCGGTGGACAATGACTGTGGATTATAGTGGATCCCATCCTGATGCTGGATCGTGGTCTTGCTGCTGGCCAGAGACTGTGATTGCAGCGGGACTGCCTGACACATAGTATTGAAAAATGTTTAGCCTAATGGATGCTGCTAAAAATCCTGATGATGTTTTCTTACACCTGACATCTATTGCACTTCTGTCCGTCCTGAGAGAGGGATCCCTCACATGTGGCTCTCTCTGAGGTTTCTACATATTTTTACCTGTGAAAAGGGTTTTTAGTAGTTTTTCCTTACTCTTGTTGAGGGTTAAGGACAGAGGATGTCACACAATGTTAAAGCCCCATGAGACGAATTGTTATTTGTGAATGTGGGCTATACAAATAAAACTTGATTGATTGATTGATTGAGTGTATGTAATGATCAGTAAGGCTTTGTATTATTTACAGTACAATAAGGATTAGTTGCCACTTGTGTAAAACACTGTGTTGAGTTGTTTTGTTGATATATTTATTGTAGTGCACATGCAGAAGAGTATATGATACTAATGATAAGGCCTCCAGGTCAAAGCCTCAGCATGCAGAATAAAGACAAAGACAGAAACTGCAGATATAAAGAAATAAAAAATGACCCTGTGTCCAAGTTGCCTGGTTTTAAAACACAAACTCTTCTTTGACTTCATCCTCCTCTGACCACGATTTCCAAAAACTGTAGTTCAAAAATACTTCTATCCATCTTCAGAGTCAAGATCGAATCCAAACTTTAATTTGCGTCGTGAAGAACAAGACTTTTCATCTTCACTCAGAAGCGGAACCAGCCACTAGTTTCCTCGGAGCTGTCAAAGTCGATTCCTTCACACAGGGACTCCTTGAAGAGAGAGGAAACGTCACTGACACTCACAGATTAATGCCTCACAGCAGAAAATACTATTAGAGGAAACTAATAGTGTCTCAGGAGTCTTAAGTTCCTATTTGGAAAATTTGGTAATTCATCTGGAGTGCTGTTAAACGGCTGCAGCACTGGAGACTGTTCATTAGAACATTGTCTAAGAAGAAGTTATTAATTATTAATCACTTTTCTGAACCTACGTGTGATTGCTTCACTTTAATCAATACTGAGACACTCTTAAATAACCATCTTATAATTATTAATACATTATATATGTGCACAGCAAAGTATAGTTACTTGTCTATCATTTTACCTCTTTAAAACATATCTAGGTGTCTGACAAATGTGATAATCAAATGCTTTTAAAGAAGCTGCTTTTTACTGTTGCAGCCATTTATTAAGCTTCCAAAGAATCAGGGTGCGATAGTCGTTCTTGATAACGTCGCTGAGATGAAACATATCGACAGCAGCTTTCTGAGTGCAAAGGTGATGGAAGGTTGAAGAAACCAAAGTGCTGGAAAACCATAAAAAAACATGAAACACTGTGATAACGTACATTCAGATAACATGACTTGAACAATGGGATGAATTATGGAAAAGAAAATGAAACGTTGGCTACACGTTTTTTTAACACAAAAAAAAGAATCCCAAAAATCTGCTTCCTATTCGGGGCTGAAAGACGGGTTCAGAAGGAGAGAGAGAGAGAGAGAGAGAGAGAGAGAGAGAGAGAGAGAGAGAGAGAGAGAGAGAGAGAGAGAGAGAGAGAGAGAGAGAGAGAGAGAGAGAGAGAGAGAGAGAGAGAGAGAGAGAGAGAGAGAGAGAGAGAGAGAGAGAGAATAATCATAACTATAGAGAGATGTGGAGATGGGCCGAAGCACTGTACCCACAAGGCAAGGCCAACACATACACAACAAATATACTTATGAATATGCATTTGTAAATAAAAAAACAGTTTTTATGGGTTAATAATGTTGACGTTAAATGTTCTCAAATGGATTTCAGTAAAAAAAATAACTGTCGCTCTAGAAAATAGTCTAAATCTAAAATGTAAGATAAAAAAAATTGATGCTGATATAAATGATTGTCTTAAAGAAGAGGCTCGTGAAGTGATTACTACTCTTAAACCACCTCATCTCCACATAAAGTTTAATTTAAATTTTATTTCAGCAGATGCTCCACTCATCAGGAGTGTTTCTCATAAAGAGACATGCTGTTCTGCATATTCACGCTGGAAACAGACCAGTGGTGAAGCAAAGGTCATGCAAGACAAACATCAGACGGCCAAGAAACATTCAAGAAAGAGAACTTTCCTTCGAGACCCGACACGTGACAGACACACAGAGACGAGTCCCATGTCAACACGGAGATGGAGACATATTTGAAGGGGGGGGGGGCTGTAACTCTTTCACTAACTTGGCTTTGCCGTCCCTCTGGCATCAGAGCTGATGGCGTGGGGGCAAGCGGTAGCCAGGGCGGGTTGCCTGCACTGTAGAGCCTGGGACGCTTGACCTGGTCGTGACTGGACAAGGGAGTGTAACTATTCCGCCGAGGTACGAGAGCAGAGTCCCTCAGGGTTTCATCCTGGTAGGAGATGAGATGCTGCAAGGTGTTCAAGGACAAAACAAAAGATCTGGGGACTCCTGATCACAGCCGAGCAGAGTAACCATCCTCTCCACATTGACTCTAATAACAGGCTCAACAACAGAAGTCAATTCAAAGGAGACTTTGAATTGAATTGGAGAATTTAAGGGGACTGTTAATGAGTGTCATTCTAGTTTGTGCATGTAAAAAAACTGCAGTTAAAAAGCCCAAAGTCCTCAGTGAAGGAAGCTCCTCTTCCCCACAGACAACATAGGTCCTGAAGCTCCTCAAGCACCTGAAGCACCTGAAGCTCCTGAAGCTGCAGAGGAGCTGCAGCAAAGGACAGTCTGAAGAAAGTGATGTGTTTTCTGAATATTGGAGCAAGTAAACCTTTTCAAATCAAAACACAAATTCAAATTATGACCCTGAATATGTCTCCTTTTAAGGATAGAATAAGCAAAGCACAACCCTCACACACCTTCTCTTCATTTAAGGGTGTAAACCTTTAAAATAATTCAAAGAAGCTCAAATACAGCTTTTCATTCATCCATAACCAGAGCGATGGTAATAATGATTATTTCAGCCAAGCAGGGCAGCATGATCAGCCAGGGCTTCAGTCCATAACATATAAAACATTTAATTTCATTAGCTGAGCTGCAGGCAGGTTCAAGATTCAAGGGACAAGGATTAAAAAGAGGGAGTTAAAGAAGCAAGGCCTCACATGCAAGCATTAAACTAGTGGATACAACAAACAAGAGCCTGTTAGACTCTGGATTAGATGTTGTGGTTTCGCTGATTAATTGTGGGTCATAGAGTGAAGTTGTGTGTCCTGGGGGGGGAAGGACCTACCATACGCCACAGGTGTGAGTTTGAGCACAGTGTGGAGCGGACACTTCATGTACGGCAGATCTTCTTTAGGATGATTTAAAAAAGCACAAAGTCAGTATCTGTGTGTCCGTGTGTCCTGTGTGTGTTTAGTGATCATTCTTCTACCTGCACTTTTATCCAGGAAGTACGCCAACAGACATCTCATCACGGCCTGGTGGCAGACGACCAGCACGTTGCCCTGTCTCTCCAGCTCCATGATGACCGGCTCCAGTCACTGAACCAGATCCTGGTAGGACTACAGAGCCAGAGAAGACGATTTTAACAAAACATCAACCTGATTAACATCTGTGAAACACGAGGGGATGGAAGGAGTGGGCCAGGTTACCTCTCCTCCTTGGTAACCATAGTGATACTTGTCCTGGTCTCTCAAAGCAAACTCCTCTGGGAAAGTGTTCTCGATCATCTCATAGCTCATCTCCTCACACACACACTGAGGAGGGATATTCAAAAAAAGAAAAGAATATTCATTCTAATATCACACACCAAAGTAAAGTAAGCTGAAGCACTTTCACTGCACATAATACAAAGAAAGAAGTGCTTCAATTCCACATATTATACATAGGGATTGTTTAAAGACAGTAGCAGAATATTTTAATACATAAAGATGCTTTATGAGAGTTTCCTCTCATAGATCGGTACTGACAGCGTCGATCTCGTTGAGAATCTTCCACTGTTCATAAGGAACCCCGAGCTCCTCCGCCGTCTGGATGGTTCTTCTCAGTTGACTCGTCCAAACCTTCAAATCCCACAGTTGGTGCTCCTCGCTGAAGTCTCTCAGGGCGTGGGCCAACTGGGAAACGAGAGAAACACAAATCGACAATCATCGTCTAGATCAGGGGTCTTCAACGTTTTTCAGGCCAAGGACCCCCAAACTGGTGGAGAGATGGAGCAGGGACCCCCTACTATATATATTGTATAAAATTGTGTTTTATATTAAACTGGGCCTAGTGCCATGTAAAAACATAACTTCCCTGTTATTGTGCATTCAATACTAAGCTATTCAAATATTACACAGGTTCATATATTCATGTTTTTAATTTAAACATGTGCAAGGTACAGGGAGGCCATGCCACTGCCATTTATAAACATACATCGTTCATACAACACTGAGCTATTAAAGTAATTCACAGATTCATGTTTTTATTTTAAACATGTAGAAGAGCCAGTGAATCCTCAAGCTATCTGTGGATGTAACACATACTCCCACATTAGTGAGATGTCGGACCCTGATGGGTAGCACACAACTTATCTCATCTTGGACGGATGGAGGTTGTCAGGCAGAGGGTCAAATCAGCCTCACAATATGTTGGATGCATGTTAATGTGTATTTAAAGACATTTAAATTTGTGGAAAAAAATTGGTTCGAAAATGAATAAAAAATTATAAAAACATTTAAAAATTGTTTAATCAACCAAAGATTTCGCGACTCCCCTGCAGAGCCTCCGCGGAACCCCCTAGGGGTCGCGGACCCCCTGTTGAAGACCTCTGGTCTAGATATCATCAATTATTTTCTAAGGGTTCCTGTCTGTTTCATTAGATTAATGCTCATGAAAAAGCCAACGGAGAGAATTAAAGTAAATATTATCCAAGTGAACTAATGAGTCTTGTGATTGGTTCTTTCTGTGTCATCGTACCTGTTTCCCTCGAGGAGAAAGCTCAGAGTCCCCCCCGATGCGGCCCTCCACGTTGTGGTTGCTCTCTCCGTGGCGGCACAGGTAGATGGAGTGAGAGTGCACGTGGATGTTCATGAGGTAATACACGATCTTGCTCTGGATGTAGTCCTGCACCCGGTTCACCAGGAAACGCCGGCCCACGTTTATCACCTTGATAAACAACAGGTCCCTGCAGGTGGTGTTGGATCATGGGGGACTGAACTTAAAATCTGTTTACTGACGCCATCTAGTGTTAATTTGTTGCAAACTGCTATAAAACCTTTTAGGTCCACAGGAGCGTAATCCAGATATTAAATGTCATGACCTATTGGGATAGAGAGAAGCAGATGTGATCAGCTCTTGTCGTAGTTGTCAGGATCTAACGGTTGATAAGTGACCTTGTAGCACTCGATGCGTTTGAGGAAGTCGTCCATTACTCTCTCTCTGTGTCTCTCAGGGTAGTCGGGACTGGACACCTTCACTTCCTGTGGCGGGTATGCAACACAGTCAGACCATGTGAGCAAGCAGCATGGTTCTTACATAACTAAGCAGACACAGGGAATATTTAAAGATTATGGGTTTGGGTGACGTACCAGAATATTAGCAGCTATCACCTCAGGGTCGTCGCACACCGACTCCACAAAGAACACCTGTTGGAGAGAGGTCAGAGGTCAACGTACGACTAACAATCAATCCTCACAAGATCATTCAGTTTTTAAATTAGACATTGAAGGGGCCCTGTGGAGTTTTCTTGTAAAGATTTAAAAGTCTCACATTCATCATTTCACGTTCAACGCTACATAAACTGTGAATGTTTGAATGTGAATTTAAATTAAGTCAAATTTCCCAAAACAAAATAACAGCAGAATATAATAAAAACACTTCCAATGTTACCTTGAATGCATTCTCCTTCACAAAGCCTTGAATGAGGTCTCTACGTTCTCTTGTTGTGTTTGTTGCATCAAAAACCTGAGAAAACAAGTCAATGTGTATAACTTGGACAGTGTCAGCTTCAGAGTGACAGCAGCAGCCTGTTTGATATCTAGGTCACAATTCAGGCGTGTCATCTTAGAAAGTGGAATGAAACAAAGAACACAGTGGGCTTCTGGAGTGAGATTTGGAAGTTTAGGGATGCAGCTGATATCAACCCGTTTCAGGAACTTGCCATGGCTGCTGTGTCTGTGTTGTCCCTGCTACACTCAAATGCTGAAGTCGAGAGATTATTCATCCAGATGAGTGTGGTAAAAAGCAAACTAAGAAATCGGATGTCATTGCACACCCTTAACTCCATCCTCTATGTCCGATATGGTCTGAGGCTGTCTGGTGAGGCTTGCTATGAGCACAAGCTGCCCGATAATGTTTTGCAGCTTTTTGGCACATCAGCGGCTTACTCATTTAAGTCAGCTACCTCAGTTGCTGAACCTGCCATAGAAAGCCTTGACCAAGATGAAGATGACCTACTCTTTCTGTGAGCCAGCACAGAATGTGTGTGTGGAGGGGGTTCTGAAAACCAACAAACAGTGAACCTGGATTAGGGCCAGACCATAATTTTCTCACAATGCCATTGACAGTTTTTTCTAATGTCTCTTTTGGGTCCATTCAGATTGTTATTGTTGTCAAGTTAAAACCTTAAAATCTATAAAATAAAATGTTCATGTTTTACTGGGACTTGTTGAAGGCTCCTATGTTGAGCATAAGGTTAGAAACTAAACCAAACTTAATAAAAAAATAAAAAAATAAAATAAAATACAAACTTAAAAAAAACCTAAGTAACTCTGCCAGAGTGTCTCTTTTGGGTCACTTTGCCGGTCCCAAGCCCGGATAAAAGAGGAGGGTTGGACGTAGAGCTAGCAATTTCACCCCACACAACAGTCTTTGGATTCAATTTGATATTCTAACATTTAACAATACAGGACAGAATTGATTCATGTAATGTGGGTCTAGACCAAGCATTCAAGTCATTTGAGAAGTGATGGCCTATTTCAATGGCAAAATAAAAAATGAAAAGAACAAGAATCAACAGAAGTTAGCTCACTTGTAGTTCTAAACATATTTAGTGTGTTTTTACTCACTTTTTGTCTCCCCCACAACGTTATTCCTCTCTCATACAGCCTACACTACAATTATGCAAATTAGGCGATGACATCGTCATTTAGCGACTTTTAGGACAGCCAATAGCTACTCTCCTTACTGAGGAGTCGGCAACACTGAGAGTGAGGAGGAAGGAGCAACATGTCCGCCATGCAGCTGCTGCGGGAGTCGGTACATGAGCGGATCCGCGCTGCCGCTGAAGACTTCCTGCTGCAGGTGGAGGAAGGAGGAGGAAAGGCTCGAGTCCCGGAGCTGAGAGCGATGCTCACCGAGCGGCTCGCGGCGGCGGAAGAGCAGATCCTAGCGGGGCTGGAGGAAACCGTGGCTGGGTACGAGGAGCGAGTGGAGCGGACAGAGCTGGAGATCTGCCGCCAGAGGAGGCTGCTCGATGCCGTGATGCAGCCCGAAGTCCGGCTGCACAGAGCAGGTCAGTCCCTAGAGGAACCGCTAACAGGCTAACGCTAGCTAGCATCATAGCTATCTATATCTATCTATGCTGCTCACGCTCTCTGAACTAGCTCCTCTGCTAACAGCTGTTTCTCTGCATCACTCCGGCTACAATCACCGGTCTGTAGTTAAACAGCCACACATCCCAGCCCCTCCTCTCTGGTGCTTCGTGACTCTGTGTTCTGTGTGAGCTCAGCCTCGTAGTCTAACAGGCTGATACAGCAGCGATGGCTTCTCTCTCTCCCTCTTGCTCCGAGTGGCTCATGTTCACTGACTCCTCCGCCTCCATTAACAGTAGAGCTACATGTAATAAATGCAGTGTGTTGGTAGCGATGGAGGCGAGAGGCTCCGCGACCTAGAACCTCCGTTAGCTGTAGTTAGCTTAGCTCCCGCTAGCCGCCGCGGAGCTACCTAGCTTAACACGTAGCTTAGCTTCAGCTAGCTCTCTTATCTAGGAATATTACCCAGTCTATAACATGACAACCCAGAGTTGGGACCAGGAAGCAGAGCTGCAGTGCTACACACTTCTCTGCTCCCTCTGGATCAGTCACACAACCCCATAGAGACTGTGTCTGTCCACCGTCCGATTACATGATTTAAATCAAACATTAACAGAGCGAGAATTCCACACAATAATCTAATACAAATTAACACAACCTCTGCAACAACTCAGGAAGCTAAGACTTTTAAATGTGGTCTTTTAAACATGAGATCACTGTCATCAAAAGCTATTTTAGTTAATGAACTAGTCTCAGATTACAACATAGATTTATTGTCCCTCACTGAGACGTGGCTGCATCCTGATGAATCAGAATCAGAAAGGATTTATTGCCAAGTAGCTTTACACCTACCTGGAATTTTCGATGGTAAATAGGTGCATACATTTAACATAAAGCATAAAAACACAATAAGTACTTCACATAAGAAAGAAATAACTGTTTATGAAAAAATAATATCCAAGATATAAAAAGTTAAATAAAGAGAAAAATGTAAAACAGATATACGAGATATAAAAAGTAAAATAAAAAGTAAAATGCAAAACAGGAGAGAAATGTGGATGTGCAATATGCAATATACTGTTATGTGTGTTAATTTAACACAGAATTGAGGCGTGGGTGCTGGATAAGAGTCCAAGCCAGGTGGGGGTTGTTAAGTTAACTCACTTGCGCAGTGTAACTTCAGCGTGAAAAGTACAAGCGGAGCGTCTGTTTCATTCAGTATAATTTATTCTTCCTCGTGCACCGGCTCTGTGCATCCGTTTCATGCACAGGTTCACAACAACAATAACACAGGATGTGACGACATACACGTCATATATACACAGGTACGAGAGAAACGTAAAACCTCTAATAACAGGCAAAACTATTACCGTAAAACAATAATAGCGTTCTCTATAATAAGGATAGTTTAACACCCCCACTCGCTCTTATCACAATAGGTTGCATCAAAACAAAAATAACAGAATGTGGTATCCTTGATACTCAGAGAAACAAAATACTCTTTGCACTCTTAAGTACCAAACATGTTTCGTGCAAATCTTTTTAACTTCAGCTTAGTAGCTGGCTTTGTCATGACATCAGCAATCATTTGCTCAGTAGGACAATATTCCAAAATAAACTTTTCATTGTTCACATTTTCCCTGATAAAATGATACTTAATGTCAATGTGCTTGCTCCGTTGTCTGTTGACTGGGTTTTTGGCTAGTGCTATGGCACCTTGGTTGTCTTCATACATTTTTTGTTTTTGCATATTGATATGTGTCTATACCCCTGAGTAACTGCTCTAAGTAAATGCATTCCTGTACGGCTGATGCTAAGGACATGTATTCAGCCTCACAACTGGATAAAGCTACTGTCGGTTGTTTTCTTGTTTTCCAGGATATCAAAGAGCTTCCCTCATTTAGACTGACACAAAAACCTGATGTACTTCGCCTATCTGCTGGGTCTGATGCCCAGTCAGCATCACTGTAGACTCTTAGGCCAAATTTTTCTCTGTCATTTCTCCTAAAACATAATCCCTGTTCTGTTGTACCTTTCAGGTACCTGAACACATGTTTTAATGTGGTCCAGTGTTCTACTGTTGGTTCAGCAAAGTGCTGGGAGAGTTTACTGACCACAAAAGTTATGTCTGGTCGGGTACATGTAGACAAGTAAATTAAACTTCCTACTGCCTCCCTGTACATTCTTTGGTCTTTCAGTTTTTCTGCATCTTCTGTGTATTCAAGTTTTGGTTCACATGGAGTTTCTCTAGCTTTGCAATCCTGCATCCCAAATCGATCTAGAATTTTGCTCACATATCTCCCCTGTGACATTTTGACTACACCATCTGCTTGTTCGAAATCTATGCCCAAGAAATGTCTCAGCTTTCCCAAGTCTTTCATTTTGAACCTTTCAGTGAGTATTCTCTTTACATTTTTCAGAACATTTTCATTACTAGCTGCTATCACCAGATCGTCAACCCATATGATTAGGATTACTTACTCGTTGTGCTTTTTTTTTGTATACACAGTTATCAGCTGGGTTCTGTACAAAATCATTCTCACTTAAACATTCATGCAACATAGTATTCCAATTTCTCCCTGATTGTTTCAGACCATAAATAGATTTTTGTAATTTACACACAAGTTTTTCACCTGTATTGGACTTTTTCTCATAACCCTCAGGTTGCTCAATATCAATTTCACGGTCAATTGGGGCATGCAAGTAAGCTGTCTTCACATCCGACTGGTGTAGGACTAGGTTATCTTGTACAGCCTTTTGCATGACCACTCTCACACTTGACATATCAGCTGTGGGTGAGAGTCTCCTCGTAGTCAGTGCCTGGTTTCTGACTGTAGCCTTTTGCTACGAATCTTGCTTTATATTTATCAGATCCATCAATTTCGGTCTTAAGTGCATAAACCCATCTGCCCCCCACTGTCTGTTTGCCTGGTGGCAACTGAGTAAGCTTGAAAGTCTCATTCTCCTCCAGGGATTGCATCTCCTCTCTCGGCATTAGTCCACTACCTTGCTTTGCTTGATGCAATGGTGTCCTGGTAATTTTGAGGTATGTCACACACTGCTCTGTAACAAGAGTCCATGCATGTGTGCAGTTTGTCATCTGTCACACAATCCTGTAGATAAGCTGGTCTCTTTCTAATTCTCGGTGGGTTCCTCTTGATCACAGTCTCTGTGGACACATCTGGCTGTGTGTACTCAGTCTTTTCAGATGAAGTCTCACTATCATCACTTTGAACACCTTGACCTGGTACATTTTTCACATTCTTATCAACAACATACTCATCACTGTTGTCATCAGTAGAGTGTATATCCCCGTATTCTATGTGTGACTCAGATGTTTGTGTTTCCCTTTCTTTGCTTGCTTTAGTGGTGAATTTCACCAACCTATGCTTTTTACCCCTCTCTGTGTCTGGATAGTACACTAGATAGTAGTGGTGGGGGAAAAATCGATTCTGTTAAGTATCGCGATATTTTGCGCCCGCGATTATATCGATACTGTAGCACAAAGTATTGCAATATTTTTTTTTTTTAATACTTTATTTTCAATTATATATGTAACAGCCCCTGGCTGGCAAAGCATGACAAGGAGAGTTTCAGAGTTTAAAAGATACCTAGTGTGTATGTGGAAAGGATGTTCTCCACTGCAGGAGATATAGTAACGGCCCAGAGGAACTTTAACATCTGAGCATGTCGACCAACTCCTTTTTCTGAACAAAAATGCCAATATTCCCAAATTAATTTAACATTTTGGTTCATGACCTTGCAGCCGACTGGACTCTAGTAGTACACTTTTTTATTTTTCTCAATTTGATTGAAGCTCTAGGTTACTCTTATTTATATGCTTATTCTCAGGTTTATGTTACTCTATTATGTCTGCTTGATGTTACTGTATTGTATTTAAATAATTGTAAGTTATGTGCTGGGAGCTCAGCGTTCATGTGAGAGGTCTCCTATTCAGAAAATAATTACAAAGGTCCTGTGTCCTGAATGTTCAAGGACAAAGTTTTTGCACTACCCTTTCTTAGTTTTTACACTTCAGTTAATGTGTAGAAGACAATGTTGTTCACAGAATTAAAGGTGACATTTGAAGTGAGGTGAACAGTCTTATTTTCCTCTTTTTGTAATGCCTTTGAATAATATGGGGGACATGAATCGCAATATATCGCAGAATCAAATCGCAATACTTGCAGTATCGCAATATATTGCAGAATTGCAATACTATTGAATCGTGGCCCAAATATCGCAATACTATTGAATCGTCACATTTTTGCCAATTCCCACCCCTACTAGATAGGCTGGGCTGTTCTTATCATAGCCTATGAAAACACCTTGCTCACATCTGGAATCCAATTTGCTTTTCTCTTGCTTGTAGGCAAAACACATCGATCCGAATTTTTGGAATTTGGATATGTCTGGGACCCTTCCTGTGAATAGCTCGTACGTCGTTTTCTTTGTACGTCTACTGTAACATCTGTTTCTCACATAAGCTGAGGTCTGTACAGCATAGTTCCATAAATTATCTGGTAACCCGCTTTCTATCAGTAGGCATCTGCTCATATCATAGAGTGTTCTCCACCCTCTCTCTGCTGTGCCATTTTGGTGGGGTGAGTATGGCGCAGACGTCTCATGTCTAATCCTATTTTTTGTTACAAGTGTCTGGAAGTCTCGACTTGTAAACTCAGTGCCGTTATCTGAACCGATACACTTGACTTCTCCATAAGGAGCTATGTCTGCTAAGAACTTTTCTGTGGCCTGCACTGTATCACTCTTGGACTTAAGAAAATTTACAAGCATAGTTCCTGAGTAGTCGTCTGTAAAGGACTGTGAATATCTGTGTCCTTCTATGCTTGGTGTCCGCATGGGACCGGCTAAGTCGGTGTGGACTAGTTCTAGGGGCTTCTTTGCCTTCCTATCTGGCTCCGTATTTCTTGTCTTGGTGAACTTTCCCTGTGTACACACATCACATAATTGATCCAACCCTACTGCACCTCCCTTAATCACCATGCCCTTCACAACACTTTGCAACCTTTTCACATCTTCATAATAACAATGACCCAATATTTCATGCCAAGTTTGCATATCATGACATACTTTACATTTATCAACATTCTTCTCAACAGTTGGTAAGTAATACAAATGTCCATTCTCATGAATGGACATGTGCTGCCATCCTTGGTGATCATGCGACTGTTCCCCTTCTTGAAAGTGAGTGTCGCTCCTCCATTTGTTGCTCTTGCCACTGAGAAGATGTCGTTTGGATATGATGGCATGTAGAGGGCCTCTCGTAGCTGCGCTGTGTGTTGTCGTCCTGCGTGGTCTAGAAGATGTATCACCGCCGTGCCTCTCTGTTGTGCTCTTCCACTGCACTTGCTTCCGTCTGCTAATTCCACTGAGTGGGTCTCTTGCCGGAACAAGTTGTCGAAGCTCTGGAACTCTGGAGCTCTGGAACTCGTCTGAAGACGAAAGGCATCATGGTGGATGCCTTTCGTCTTCACGTTACCTGGTGGTCTTTCACTCTTGACATATCTGGCCATGAAGAGGTGGTCTTGGTCGTCACCTTGCTCCTCTGCAACTTTTCTGACGCCATCTTGTCCCCCCTTCATCTTACAAAGTGTTTCTGCATGCGTATTGTTCTTACAGTAACTGCACCACACTTTTCTGTAACACCTTCTTGCCATGTGTCCCTTTATTCCACACTTGTAGCAGGTAATGTTAGCATCTTCTTCTTTTCTGCTACTGTGTGGCTTGCTATGGCCTCCATCTTGTCTTGTATACGTTTTCATCACATTATCTGTAGTTGCTTCAGCCATTTTCATTTTCTCTGATTCCTCATAGACTCGTAGTCTTCTTTTGAAATCTGCAAACGTGACGCTGTCTCCATTCTGCGTCACATGGACAGCTAGCGGCTTGAACGAGTCCAGTAGCCCGCATAGCGTCATGGCCACGATCAGTCCATCACTCATGGTCTCTCCTGCTTCCCTTAATGCTGTTATAATGTTCTCAGCTCTTATTAAATAGTCAGTAACAGTCTCGCTGTCTGCCATGTGAAGCTTGGTAAGAGACGTGTTCATATTTATAATCCGTGGCTTGCTCTTTCCAGAATAATGTTCTTTTAGTATTCTCAGGGCTTTCCTGCCATCATCAGCAGCCTCGTGTCTGATTAACGATAGGCTTTTATTATCTATTAGCCTTACCAGCTCAGTAGCAGTCGGCATTCTTCTGTCCGTCTTCCTCGCTCGCATTAACTGGTTCTCTCACAATAGTATCCTTCAACTTCAGGATATGCAGGCAGCTCAGGAACCGTGTCTCCCAAAGGTCGAATTTCTCCTCCGTCCCATCGAATATAAGCTGCGGTGCTGGAACTCCTGTTGCTCGGTTCGCCATCGTTAGCCCGTCACTTTCTGATCGTCGTTGTAATGGAGGATCCTTTGTCGCGTTGGCATCGGATGATGAGGGACCACGACCGAGGCGGCAGCTGATAATGGATTCTAACTGGCGGCGGTGGACAATGACTGTGGATTATAGTGGATCCCATCCTGATGCTGGATCGTGGTCTTGCTGCTGGCCAGAGACTGTGATTGCAGCGGGACTGCCTGACACATAGTATTGAAAAATGTTTAGCCTAATGGATGCTGCTAAAAATCCTGATGATGTTTTCTTACACCTGACATCTATTGCACTTCTGTCCGTCCTGAGAGAGGGATCCCTCACATGTGGCTCTCTCTGAGGTTTCTACATATTTTTACATGTGAAAAGGGTTTTTAGTAGTTTTTCCTTACTCTTGTTGAGGGTTAAGGACAGAGGATGTCACACAATGTTAAAGCCCCATGAGACGAATTGTTATTTGTGAATGTGGGCTATACAAATAAAACTTGATTGATTGATTGATTGACTTTCTTCTAGCTTCTCTGCTAGCTATGCGTAATACGTCGCAACCACTTCACGCCCTCTTGTCTTCAGCCCTGGGCCCATAACCTGTTGAGTTACCTCACTTGCGCAGTGTAACTTTAGGGTCAAAGTACAAGCGGAGCGTCTGTTTCATTCAGTATAATTTATTCTTCCTCGTGCACCGGCTCTGTGCATCTTTTTCATGCACAGGTTCACAACAACAATAACACAGGATGTGACGACATACACGTCATATATACACAGGTTGAGGGAAACGTAAAAATTCTAATAACAGGCAAAACTATTACCGTAAAACAATAAGAGCGTTCTCTATAATAATGATAGCCTAACAAGCTCTAAGGTCAGGTAGGCATAGGAGTTGTGTTGTGCTATCAAAGCATTTGAATCTTCAAAATCTAGGCTTGCTATTCTCTTATATTTTAATGATAATTTACACTGCATTAATTGGAATTCAGCTGTAGTCATATACTAGGAGATCTGTATCGGAGAGTAATTGTATCCACAATTTAAGTACTGCAAGCTAGACTATTATGCAGTTGTAGACACAACACAGGGGGTCCCTGGGCCTGAGAAGGGAAGGAAAGGGGTTAAATGTGGCTATAAGATGGACTATTAAATGTGACTTAAAAAGTCAGTTTTCGTTGACTAAAACTAGACTAAAATGTTCTGAGTTTCCATCAACGAAAACTAGACTAAAACTAAGAAGGATAAAAATGACTGAATGTGACTAAAACTAATATGCATTTTCGTTTAAAGACGATACTAAATCTAAAATAGATACCAAAATTAACACTGGTGTCATGAAGTTGAAATTTGAGTTATAATAACAATGTTAGTATTGGTGTAGCGAGCTAGAGAGTTTTATCAGACCGGATTCAACTAATCAACAGCTATCTTGGAATGAAAAACGTATGTCAGGCTGTCCAAATACACCAAAATGCTTAATAACTAAATAAGCTGGCCAAGGAGTTAGACATTTTACCTTACTGGCC
Source organism: Limanda limanda (assembly GCF_963576545.1). Lineage (NCBI taxonomy): Eukaryota > Metazoa > Chordata > Actinopteri > Pleuronectiformes > Pleuronectidae > Limanda > Limanda limanda. Next base: position 30,044,632 of record NC_083639.1, read on the forward strand.
ATCAAAGAGCATGACAACTCTTTCATACATGCAAAGCAGCTCACAGAAATATATCCCAACTTGTGTATTGCTCTGCAGATCAGATCAACACTACCAGTAACAGTAGCTTCAGCCGAGAGGAGTTTTTCTAAATTCAAACTGTTGAAAACGATGTTTTGATTGATGACTTTGCAGCAAGGAAGGCCAGAAGGATTGCACTGTAACACTTGAAGTGTGAAGCTAGGGAGTGGAATGTAAATAGTTATTGAGACAAAGTTAATTTATACTATTTATTTATTTGTTTGTTTATTTTGCATATTCTATTTTGATTATTTTAAACGTGTAACATATTATACATATATAATTTAAATTGAAAGCAAACTTGCATATGTAATTTTATTTCTTGTAATTATAATTATTATTGTTTGCTAGCTAAGTTGTCATTTGTTTTGATTCTTTAGTGTGCACTTTGCATTTCTTCTTAGCTCTCGTTCTTGTGATAAATAAAGGTGCAGTACTTTACTGTAGAACTGTTAAGAAGTTTAGAATTTTTCTTTTTTGGGGGGAGGCTCCAGGGGTGAAGCTTGACTTTATAAGATCTGCTTAATGCAAGCAGAGGAGTAGAGTTTGCTGAGGCGAGATGGGATAGCTGATTCCTCTAACACCATTTTTTTTATATATATATAATAATTAACTTGTATTATATTATGTTACTATTGCATTATGTTTTGGGTATGTGCTTTTATTTTAATGTGTAACACTACTGAGAGGTGTTTTGATCTTTGGGGATGTTTTGATGTTATCAGTTTTTCTGGTTGAAGTAATAAAAGTCTTTGTTTTAGAGTTTTAAGATTTAAGTTAGTTAGCTTTCTCCCTTAATTTACCTGACAAAGCTGAACCCCCAATAAAATGTTGAAAAATTAAGTAACTCTTGTGTATATCATTCAACACGACTGATATCATGGGGGTATAATCTGGCCTGAGGGGTATGAATTGGCCTAGGCCATAATATACCCGGGGTATAATCTAGCCTAGGCCCCTTTAACCCCGGGTATACTTCGGCCGGGGGGTATACTATGGCCTGTTACACCGGGCCTTGTTGATAAGGCCAACTGCAGCCGGGAAGAAGCTTGTCTTGTGGCGGGAGGTTTTGGAATATGTCAGTCTAAATGAATCTACTCCCCCCAGTCATATAATTTCACACGTTCCCAGAGAATTTGGACGATGAGGTGGAGTTGCTGCTATTTTTAACTCCAGTCTATGAATTAATCCTAAACCTAAACTCAGCTACAACTCATTTGAATGTCTTGTTCTGAGTCTTTCACGCCAATCCAAGAAACACCAACAGCCAATCATATTTGCTGTAGTACCGTGCTCCTTGGGCTTATACTGAATATTTAAAGGAATTCCCTGAATTCTCACTCTCAAGCAGCTGTAAAGTGAAGGAGGAGAGTTGTGTGTGTGGTGACCGGCGGTATTTAAAAAAAACACCACGAGTGGAAAATGGCAGAGGGAGGGCAGACCCGCTTGATCGACAAATAGGGTAGAAAAAGTTCTCTTGTATGGGAACACCTCGGTTTCTTAGAATCCGAAGAGGAGCAGCACCACACAATGTAGCGGTCGCGCAGCGCCATTCTCAAGCACGCAGCCGCCTTTTTTTTTGGAGCGAAACACTGAATAAATGCATCATATTTTCAAACTCAAAAGTAATCGTTTGAATAATTGTGATTTCAATATTATCCAAAATAATCGTGATTATGAATTTTTTTTTCCATAATCGAGAAGGAACCGCTCACAGGCTAACGTAAGCTAGCATCAGCTCGAGCAGCGGAGTTAATACTCCACTTCCTGTCTCTGTCTGCTGCACCCGGCTGCTCCACCTCTCACCTGAATAATGAGGATTTAATGCTGTTGTGAATGAGTCTGTGCAAAAAACCTGCTGCTGTGAATGAAAAACTTTTTTTTACCAGAAACCTTTTGTTTTATGCTGCTTCCTTTATGAGCTGCGTCGTAACACCAACTGTAAACAACCTCAACATCTCTACTTCCTGAATGTGATCGTTCAAAAATCACAACAGTCGACATTAAACGACACAACACAAGTTTTTCAAAACACTTCAGTAAACTCTGAAATTATAAACGTGTGTTTTTGTGTTTCAGTGTGTCCTGCAGACGTCCAGCAACTGATGGTGAAGAAAGAAGAGGTTCCCCCTAAGGAGCAGCAGTGGAGCCCCCTTGTGGACCAGGAGGACCCAGAGCCCCCCCACATTAAAGAGGAACAGGAGGAACCGTGGACCAGTCAGGATGGACAGCAGCTTCAAGGACTGGAGGAGGCTGATATCAAGTTCACATTGACTCCTGTTGCTGTGAAGAGTGAAGAAGATCAAGAGAAACCTAAATCGTCAAAGCTTCATCCGAGTGAGATGAAGGAGAACAGAGCGGACTGTGGAGGACCAGAACCAGCCAGGAACTCAGGTCCTGATGGACGTTTACAACAAGGTCCTGAGGACAAGACTGAAGACTCTTCTGAGACTGAAGACAATGAGGATGATTGGATGGAGACCAGGGAAACTCAGACTGGTTTAAATACAAGAAACAACGAACAGCCTCTAAGTGATGTGGGATGTAAGACAGAAAAAAAATCGTTTAGTTGCTCTGAGTGTGGTAAAAGATATACAGCAAGGGGCCATCTAAATACACATATGAGGATTCATACAGGAGAGAAACCCTTTAGTTGCACTGAGTGTGGTAAAAGATTTAACCAAAGGAGCAGTCTAAATACACATATGAGGATTCATACGGGAGAGAAACCGTTTAGTTGCTCTGAGTGTGGTACTAGATTTAGCCAAAAGGGCGACCTAAATAGACATATGAGGATTCATACGGGAGAGAAAGCGTTTAGTTGCTCTGAGTGTGGTAAAAGATTTAATGAAAGAGGCATTCTAAATACACATATGAGGATTCATACAGGAGAGAAACCGTTTAGTTGCCCTGAGTGTGGGGAAAGATTTAACCGAAAGGGCAGTCTAAATAGACATATGAGGATTCATACAGGAGAGAAACCGTATATCTGCTCTGAGTGTGGTGAAAGATTTATCCATAGGGCCAATCTAAATAGACATATGAGGATTCATGCTGGAGAGAAACCGTTAAGTTGCTCTGAGTGTGGTAAAATATTTATCCGTAGGGGCCATCTAAATACACATATGAGGATTCATGCTGGAGAGAAACCGTTTAGTTGCTCTGAGTGTGGTGAAAGATTTAACCAAAGGGGCAGTCTAAATACACATATGAGGATTCATACAGGAGAGAAAGCGTTTAGTTGCTCTGAGTGTGGCGAAAGATTTAACCAAAGGGGCAATCTAAATACTCATATGAGGATTCATACAGGAGAGAAACCGTTTAGTTGCTCTGAGTGTGGTGAAAGATTTAGCCGTAGGGACAGTCTAAATAGACATATGAGGATTCATACAAGAAAGAAAGCGTTTAGTTGATCTGAGTGTGGTGAAAGATTTAAGATTCAGTCCTCTTGTACGAGACATCTGAGGATTCATAAAGGAGAGAAGTGATTCAGTTGCAACCTTTGCAACAAAAGATTTATTAGGATTTATCAGCAGATATTCATAGTATACATATTCATAGTTCACTGTTTTAAATAAACTACTAACAGGTTTTATGTCCCTAGAAAATATAAATCATTGAATAACATGAAAGATATGTGTTTATATATCTTATTTCTACAGATTTCTACATAATTTATCTATTTTTCATAATGTCCCTCTTGTAATTTTAAGGTTAAAGTTTCTTCCTTGCCCAGTATGTATGTGTGTTCTTAACAAGTTCATATGATTAAATATGTTTGTTTTTAAACAATGGTTTCTTGGTTCGTGAGATTCAATGACAGTGTGTGTTCTCCTTTATGTATTGCATGTGTTTCCAAGAATAAAAGTCTAATAAAAAGATAATGGCGTTGTCGCCCTCCTCCTCTTTGTTTCTGTATGAACGGAGGCTGCACTGGCTACAGTTGAATTGTCTCCTCACGAGACAAATTAATCAGCTTCTCACAGTCAGACATGTTTGTTTACGTTTGACGTGAAGTCGGAACTCGGCAATTGAGACTTTTTTGTTTTTCTGGTCATGATAGATCGGTCAATGTGAACGTGTTCCAGGGGTCTCGTTCTATCTGATTTACGGTTTACAAAAGTTTGAAATAAGTATTAACTTGGTGCTGTCTGGTGTGTTTTGTTAGGCACAGCTTCAAGAAGAGTAAAGCTCAGCTCAGTGTTCCTTTTCCAGTGCCTTTGTTGATGAAACAATGTGTTCCCTTAATTTGTAGTTGCAACTCTATGAGAATGATAATAATGATGAAATATCTTATTTTCACGACATCTATGAAAAGAAACTGAGCAGTGGTGGTTTCTGTTTAACTGAGGATTATGTGTCAGTGGTCACATCAGGTTTGATTGTCTTATTTATTTCAATATTTCTCTTTCTAGGTTAAAAAAACTACATAAATGCTTCTTTTAATATGTTCTCTGAGTCAACGGAAAGCCAATGAGCTGTCCAACTCCACAGCCACATAGTGCTAATTGCCCTTCACCCTTATATGGTTTACTAATGGGGGGGGGGGGGGGGGGGAGTAATCTACAAATCCATTTGATAATGAATCTGAATAAGAGAAATAGGCAACTTAATGAATTACTTTCCCTTTTTCTTATTTGCTATTCAACCTGCTGAGTCATTGAGCTTCTCCATTCAACCTCTCCATTCCGTGACACTTTGGGCCTTGTGCTGATAAAACAAGGTAAAACAAAGCAAACTAGCCACGAAATCTAATTTCATTTAGTTCTTTAATAATATTGACAGCGTTTTTAATATAACAAGGGACAATACAATGAAAGTCAAAAATGATCAATAACATTTGAATGCACAGATTCATTTGTCTCTGATATTTCTTTGAGAAAAAACAAGACTCATTGAAACTCACTTTTATCGTCTGCTAAAAAGGCACAAGGAGGCTGATTGGAGCACGGCAATAACTTATCAATGATCAAACATGACACAGTCATCCAATGAAACTCTGCATTAGTAATGTTGGGGGAGAGCCAGAGTGCTGACCGTCAAACAATGGGTTATAAATACTTGAGGCCTACAAGGCCCAGCTGAAACCAGTTCAACCAGTTTCACTCTTAATTCACACCTTCTCTAGACAGCCTGGAGCCTCGCCTTGGTGGGGGAAGCATCTCCTGAACCCCCACTGTGCCCCCCCTCCAGCAGGTCCTGGTGGGGAGATGTTGCAGCCCGCTCTGCAAAAACCTAAATGAGACTCTGAAACGCCCACTAAGGTCGGAACCCTGACATTCTCATTGGCTGAGAGCCAACTGAACCCTATGACCACTTCCTGAGGAAGCAGGAAGTCCTCAGGTGGTATAAGGCAAGGGACCTCACAGAAATCTGTCTCTTTTCCACCCTGCTCAAGTCGTATCCAGACCCTCCAGGGGCCTAACTACACGACTCAGTAACTAAGGAGGCGATTAGACGTTTGTTTAATATCATTTTATTTGAAGTCGTTTCATTTTCTTCTTTTATCTCAGTCGAAGTTTTATTTCTGATAGGACTCTTTGCTGTTTTAACTTGAAAGACCGAAACAGGAAGTGCCCCGCTGGACGGACACTTCCACAGACTTTTTCTTTTTCAACGACCCACAAACGGCTTCCACAAAGCCGTTCCCTGCAGAAGCGCGACGTTCATCCCGCTGAGGAGTAAGAGGCAATCCACTCCGTTCCTGTAAAACAGCACGTTCTCCGCTGTTACAGAAGAAGACGAAGTTTCATTCCGTCAAGGCAGCACGAGGAATACGCTCCCTTTTCCGGTCCAGCGGCCGAGCTCCAGAGCTCCGCTCGAGTGACCACGTGATTTCACTGGCCCCCCGGGACATTCCACCGACGCGCACGCACACCGCGAGGGTGGTACAGTAAGAGACTTGATTATCTGGGCAGATACGTAGCGTATTGTTTAATATTTGAGTGTATTTGTTTGTGGGACCTCCGTGTCTCATTGTTTAGCCACGACGATTCGGCTACTTCCGATTTCCGGTTACGGCCTTGTGCAACAGTTTTTAAGCGCCGTGACTAAACGTCTCCGGCTGCACTCGTTCCCGTCTGAACAACCTTACAGAGATTTTACCGTCAGACTTCAGCACACAACGCCGTTTGGGTGCTGAGCGGTAAAGTAAATGTAACTTGTTTCTAACGGTGTTTTTAAGAGCTTCGTTCTCTTTCTCTCCTTGCATGCCTTCTCTCTCTCTCTCTCTCCTTCTAAACCGACCTATACACCCGTTCCGATCTGTATTTAGAATACAGTTCATGTAACATAGTTAAATCTATATTTAAAGGGCCTGAACGCATCTGGCCGCCATTTTGAAGCCGAAACTAAACTAGAACAAAGAACCCTTTGTTCTGCCTCCTCCTTGTGTCTCACACGTGGTCCGGCGGCCATTGGAGATTATGCATCTCTAGGCCCTCAATTCTGGCTCTAAATTCATAACGAACCCGCCATTTTGTTTTGTAGTTTTAAGCCTAACATTGTCGGCCTCCATCTTAGATGTGACGTCACTACGTGACTGCGTCATCGCCACGCCCCCTTCTTTTTCTCTCTCTCTCACACACACACACACACACTTTGATAGACACAGACAGATACACATAGGTGAATACATGTGTTTTCTAAATTGTGATAAATGCTGGTGCTGTTGTGATCTTTGAAATATGGGAGTTTGTTAAGATGATGGATCATTAAATAACACTAACTTTATTTCACACACACACACACACACACATAGACACATACACACAGAGAGACACTTTGACACAGACACACACACACACAGAGACAGACATACATAGGTAGACCGCAGGTTTACATGTATTTTCTGAATTGTGATAAGTGCTGCTGCTGTGTTTATCTTTGAAATATCGGAGCTTGTTAAAATGATGAATCATTGAATAACATTATAACTTTATTTCCCCTTTTTAATAAATCCTTTTGTAATTAAAGTATCTGTAGTCTGTGATTATTTGTGCATATGTATGTGAATACAGCTGGATTATGATTGCCTGTGCTCGAACTTAGAAGCCTCACTGTTTATTAAGTAATCGTTAATATTAAAATATTGACATTATTAATTTGACATTTATCATTATGAGACTGATATTTATAGCTTGATATCGTTGGTCCCTGTTACCAGGATGGTGCCCCTCTACGATAAGTTATGGCCTTATCATTTTTTTTAATTATTTTTAATAAATAATCTTTTATTATTTTTATAATCATATTTCATGATTATTAATAATTAGCCAACATCAAGTTTACTCCTATTGCACAACAGTAAATAAAAAGACCAATGTTGAGGAAAAGTCAAGAAGAAATTAAACGTTAGCAAGAAGCAAATAAAGCAAATTATATCTCAAAAATATCTCAACAAAATAGCAAAAATACCTACAAATCCCTTCAGAGAACACATAATGAATAAGTATCATTAAGAGCTGATTGAGACACATTAAAAACATTGTGAACAGCAGCTCGAGACAGAAAGTTCAATCTGTTACCTACTGCCGGGACAATATGTCAAGTACTGTGAAGTATTTTCCAACAATGCTTCTATAACAAGAGGGATAAATCTTTATACAGCATTTGAATCTTCCTCCAGAACCCTGTTCAGTACAATCTCTCAAATCTATAAGATGAGACAACACACGATGGCTTCAGATAACAATCACAGGTGCAAATGTCTGTCTATAAGTAGAGCGGATTTATATTATAAAAAGTTTTTACAGCATCTACTTTATAACATGATCTGTTTGCAAATGTAGAAATAGATTTTTATCGTAATAATGTGCTTGTATTGAGAAGAATAGAGGAGCTGATACTCAGTGTATGTAATGATCAGTAAGGCTTTGTATTATTTACAGTACAATAAGGATTAGTTGCCACTTGTGTAAAACACTGTGTTGAGTTGTTTTGTTGATAGATTTCTTGTAGTGCACATGCAGAAGAGTTTATGATACTAATGATAAGGCCTCCAGGTCAAAGCCTCAGCATGCAGAATAAAGACAAAGACAGAAACTGCAGATATAAAGAAATAAAAAATGACCCTGTGTCCAAGTTGCCTGGTTTTAAAACACAAACTCTTCTTTGACTTCATCCTCCTCTGACCACGATTTCCAAAAACTGTAGTTCAAAAATACTTCTATCCATCTTCAGAGTCAAGATCGAATCCAAACTTTAATTTGCGTCGTGAAGAACAAGACTTTTCATCTTCACTCAGAAGCGGACACAGCCACTAGTTTCCTCGGAGCTGTCAAAGTTGATTCCTTCACACAGGGACTCCTTGAAGAGAGAGGAAACGTCACTGACACTCACAGATTAATGCCTCACAGCAGAAAATACTATTAGAGGAAACTAATAGTGTCTCAGGAGTCTTAAGTTCCTATTTGGAAAATTTGGTAATTCATGTGGAGTGCTGTTTAACGGCCGCAGCACTGGAGACTGTTCATTAGAACATTGTCTAAGAAGAAGTTATTAATTATTAATCACTTTTCTGAACCTACGTGTGATTGCTTCACTTTAATCAATACTGAGACACTCTTAAACAACTATCTTATAATTATTAATACATTATATATGTGCACAGCAAAGTATAGTTACTTGTCTTTCATTTTACCTCTTTAAAACATATCTAGGTGTCTGACAAATGTGATAATCAAATGCTTTTAAAGAAGCTGCCTTTCACTGTCGCAGCAAATTACTAATTTTTCAAAGAATCAGGGTGCGATAGTCCTTCTTGATAACGTCGCTGAGATGAAACATATCGACAGCAGCTTTCTGAGTTCAAAGGTGATGGAAGGTTGAAGAAACCAAAGTGCTGGAAAACCATAAAAAAACATGAAACACTGTGATAACGTACATTCAGATAACATGACTTGAACAATGGGATGAATTATGGAAAAGAAAATGAAACGTTGGCTACACGTTTTTTTAACACAAAAAAAAGAATCCCAAAAATCTGCTTCCTATTCGGGGCTGAAAGACGGGTTCAGAAGGAGAGAGAGAGAGAGAGAGAGAGAGAGAGAGAGAGAGAGAGAGAGAGAGAGAGAGAGAGAGAGAGAGAGAGAGAGATTTTTTTTTGATTTTTCAAAAACACTTTATTTACATTTTCTTCATTTTACAAAACCGTTGCTTGTATTATAATTTAAATAAATAAGTGCTGATGTTAATAAAAACTCAGTCTGTTTAAACACTTTACAAAACACCTGCATACATTATTATTCATTAAATACACACAAAAAAAGCTGTTGTAAAAAACTCAGTCTGTTAAAAAGTGTGGAAAAGGAATGAGCTCATTGTGGGTGACGGTGCAGAGGATGTCGTTGAAACATTAAAAACCACAGTTAAACGATAAAAGGTTGGGCTGGGTCCAAGTTCTCCCCCCCTCCGGGACCACACAGTAGGGGGTCTGTGGTTCAGTCCGGTCTGGTGGATGCTTTCGACACAGTTCATGTTGATCGTTTGTTTGTGTTAGTTTGTTTCTGTTAGTAGGGGTCCGGTCTTTTCCCCCAGGCCTGGGCTCAGGATGGTTTCCAGGTAGGGGTCTGTAGTGTCTCTTTCGGTCTCCCCCATCTGGTCGGCCCTCAGGAGGTCCCTCTCATGTGTGGAGAGCCTCTGGGTCCAGAGCTTCCGGATCCTCTCGGCCACCCGGGTGGACTGCAGCCCCAGCAGGGAGCCCAGGGCCTGGGAGCTGTTGAGTACCGGCCCCACAGCATCCACCAGCCGCTGTAAAGTCTCCGCTCTCGCACCGTTCACGTTTAAAACAGAAAACAATAAATTAATTAAAACACACATTGCTGTCCTTTCCATCACGAGTTAGTTGGCGTTTTGCTCTGAGCACCAGCTTCTTAAGTCTAAAAACTTCCTGGTCTGTGAGGCCAGACTCCTCCCTCTGGCTCATGTGGAGTCTGGCCGAGGAAATAAAAAGACCGAGATCTGGGAAGTGTTCTTTTAGTTTCAGCTGTTGATTTTTTGTGTGTTGTAAAAAGGATTTAAATTTATCTACGGTGAACATTTTTCTTTTCTGACTGCTGTTAAAAAGCGGAACGTCGCTGCTGTCAGACACACACTCATTCTCACACTCACTCACATCACTCTCCATTCTGATACTCT
>NC_083639.1:30059828-30094828 GCF_963576545.1 Limanda limanda
GGCGTGGGATAAGAGTCCAAGCCAGGTGGGGGTCCCGGTGTCAAATAACCAAATAACCGGTGGCCAAATTAACTCCCGCCCAAATTAAACCAAACTATACCCCGGGGTGTAAAACAGCCTAGGCCATACTATACCGCTCCAGGCCAGAGTATACCCCAGGGGATAAACTGTCCAGGGCAAAACTATACATGGTGGATATGTGGTTGATTTAGCTCTAAGGTCAGGTAGGCATAGTAGTTGTGTTGTGCTATCAAAGCATTTGAATCTTCAAAATCTAGGCTGGATATTCTCTTATATTTTAATGATAATTTACACTGCATTAATTGGAATTCAGCTGTAGGCATATACTAGGAGATCTGTATCAGAGACTAATTGTATCCACAATTTAAGTACTGCAAGCTAGACTATTATGCAGTTGTAGACACAACACAGGGGGTCCCTGGGCCTGAGAGGGGAAGGAAAGGGGTTAAATGTGGCTATAATATGGACTATTAAATGTGACTTAAACTAGACAAAAATGTTCTGAGTTTCCATCAACGAAAACTAGACTAAAACTAAGAAGGATAAAAATGACTCAATGTGACTAAAGCTAATATGCATTTTCATCCATAGACTATACTAAATCTAAAAAAGATACCAAAATTAACACTGGTGTCATGAAGTTGAAATTTGAGTTATAAGAACAATGTTAGTATTGGTGTAGCGAGCTAGAGAGTTTAATCAGACCGGATTCAACTAATCAACAGCTATCTTGGAATGAAAAAAGTATGTCAGGCTGTCCAAATACACCAAAATGCTTAATAACTAAATAAGCTGGGCAAGGAGTTAGACATTTTACCTTACTGGCCATCAAAGAGCATGACAACTCTTTCATACATGCAAAGCAGCTCACAGAAATATATCCCAACTTGTGTATTGCTCTGCGGATCAGAGCAACACTACCAGTAACAGTAGCTTCAGCCGAGAGGAGTTTTTCTAAATTCAAACTGTTGAAAACGATGTTTTGATTGATGACTTTGCAGAAAGGAAGGCCAGAAGGATTGCACTGTAACCCTTGAAGTGTGATGCTAGGGAGTGGAATGTTTGTTTATTTTGCATATTCTATTTTGATTATTTAAAACGTGTAACATATTATACATATATCATTTAAATTGAAAGCACACTTGCATATATTATTTTATTTCTTGTTATTATAATTATTATTGTTTGCTAGCTAAGTTGTCATTTGTTTTGATTCTTTAGTGTGCACTTTGCATTTCTTCTTAGCTCTCGTTCTTGTGATAAATAAAGGTGCAGTACTTTACTGTAGAACTGTTAAGAAGTTTTGAATTTTTCCTTTTTGGGGGGAGGCTCCAGGGGTGAAGCTTGCCTTTATAAGCCCTGCTTAATGCAAGCAGAGGAGTAGAGTTTGCTGAGGCGAGATGGGATAGCTGATTCCTCTAACACCATTTTTTTTATATATATATATAATAATTAACTTTTATTATATTATGTTACAATTGCATTATGTTTTGGCTATGTGCTTTTATTTTAATGTGTAACACTACTGAGAGGTGTTTTGATCTTTGGTTGTTTTGATGTTATCAGTTTATCTGGTTGAAGTAATAAAAGTCTTTGTTTTAGAGTTTTAAGATTTAAGTTGGTTAGCTTTCTCCCTTAATTTACCTGACAAAGCTGAACTAAAATGTTGAAAAATTAAGTAATTCTTGTGTTTATCATTCAACACGACTGATATCATGGGGGTATAATCTGGCCTGAGGGGTATGAATTGGCCTAGGCTATAATATACCCGGGGTATAATCTAGCCTAGGCCCCTTTAACCCTGGGTATAGTTCGGCCGGGGGGTATACTATGGCCTGTTACACTTGTAACTCCAGTCTGTCAATTAATCCTAAACCTAAACTCAATTACAACTCATTTGAATGTCTTGTTCTGAGTCTTTCACGCCAATCCAAGAAACACCAACAGCCAATCATATTTGCTGTAGTACCGTGCTCCTGGGGCTTATACTGAATATTTTTCAAACCTAGTCCCAATAAAATTATTATTATTGGTGACTTTAATATTCATGTTGACCATAATAAAGATAGCCTTATTGTAGGGCTGTGCAATTAATCAAATTTTAATCGTGATTTCGATTTTTTGGGTCAAATGATCTCCAAACTTATATAATCGAGTTGAAACGATTTTCTGAAATTACATGCACAATTCAGTCCTTCCCCCAAAGCATTCAACGCGGCCCTGCTGACTGGCTCTCACTCTCAAGCAGCTGTAAAGTGAAGGAGGAGAGTTGTGTGTGTGGTGACCGGCGGTATTTAAAAAAAACACCACGAGTGGAAAATGGCAGAGGGAGGGCAAACCCGCTTGATCGACAAAAAGGGTAGAAAAAGTTCTCTTGTATGGGAACACCTCGGATTCTTAGAATCTGAAGAGGAGCAGCACCACACAATGTAGCGGACGCACAGCGCCATTCTATAGCACGTAGCCGATAAATAAATGCATCATATTTTCAAACTCAGAAGTAATCGTTTGAATAATTGTGATTTCAATATTATCCAAAATAATCGTGATTATGAATTTTTTTTTTCATAATCGAGAAGGAACCGCTCACAGGCTAACGTAAGCTAGCATCAGCTCGAGCAGCGGAGTTAATACTCCACTTCCTGTCTCTGTCTGCTGCACCTGGCTGCTCCACCTCTCACCTGAATAATGAGGAGGATTTAATGCTGTTGTGAACGAGTCTGTGCAGAAAACCTGCTGCTGTGAATGAAAAACTTTTCTTTACCAGAAACCTTTTGTTTTATGCTGCTTCCTTTACGAGCTGCGTCGTAACACCAACTGTAAACAACCTCAACATCTCTACTTCCTGAATGTGATCGTTCAAAAATCACAACAGTCGACATTAAACGACACAACACAAGTTTTTCAAAACACTTCAGGAAACTCTGAAATTATAAACGTGTGTTTTTGTGTTTCAGTGTGTCCTGCAGACGTCCAGCAACTGATGGTGAAGAAAGAAGAGGTTCCCCCTGAGGAGGAGCAGCAGTGGAGCCCCATTGTGGACCAGGAGGACCCAGAGCCCCACCACATTAAAGAGGAACAGGAGGAACCGTGGACCAATCAGGATGGTCAGCAGCTTCAAGGACTGGAGGAGGCTGATATCAAGTTCACATTGACTCCTGTCGCTGTGAAGAGTGAAGAAGATGAAGAGAAACTTAAATTGTCAAAGCTTCATCCGAGTGAGACGAAGGAGAACAGAGCGGACTGTGGAGGACCAGAACCATCCAGGAACTCAGGTCCTGATGGACGTTTACAACAAGGTCCTGAGGACAAGACTGAAGACTCTTCTGAGACTGAAGAGAGTGAGGGTGATTGGCTGGAGACCAGGGAAACTCAGACTGGTTTAAATACAAGAAACAACAAACAGCCTCTAAGTGATGTGGGATGTAAGACAGAAAAAAAATCGTTCAGTTGCTCTGAGTGTGGTAAAAGATTTAACCAAAGGGGCCATCTAAATACACATGTGATGATTCATACAGGAGAGAAACCGTTTAGTTGCTCTGAGTGTGGTAAAAGATTTAACCATAGGGGCAGTCTAAATACACATATGAGGATTCATACAGGAGAGAAAGCGTTTAGTTGCTCTGAGTGTGGTAAAAGATTTAACCATAGGGGCAGTCTAAATACACATATGAGGATTCATACAGGAGAGAAAGCGTTTAGTTGCACTGAGTGTGGTAAAAGATTTAACCAAAGGGGCCATCTAAATACACATATGAGGATTCATACTGGAGAGAAACCGTTTAGTTGCTCTGAGTGTGGTGAAAGATTTAACCAAAGGGGCCATCTAAATACACATGTGAGGATTCATAAAGGAGAGAAGTGATTCAGTTGCAACAAAAGATTTATTAGGATTTATTAGCAGATATTCATAGTTTACATATTCATAGTTCACTGTTTTAAATAAACTACTAACAGGTTTTATGTCCCTAGAAAATATAAATCATTGAATAACATGAAAGATCTGTGTTTATATATCTTATTTCTACATAATTTATCTATTTTTCTTAATGTCCCTCTTGTAATTTTTAAGGTTAAAGTGTGTTCCTTGCCCAGTATGTATGTGTGTTCTTAACAAGTTCATATGATTAAATATGTTTGTTTTAAAACAATGGTTTCTTGGTTCGTGAGATTCAATGACAGTGTGTGTTCTCCTTTATGTATTGCATGTGTTTCCAAGAATAAATGTCTAATAAAAAGATAAAGGCGTCGTCGCCCTCCTCTTTGTTTCTGTATGAACGGAGGCTGCACTGGCTACAGTTGAATTGTCTCCTCAAGAGACATATTAATCAGCTTCTCACAGTCAGACATGTTTGTTTACGTTTGACGTGAAGTCGGAACTCAGCAATTTCAGGTCAGAATATCTGACATGCGAGTCGTTTGGAACGTAGCATTACACTCACGCATGAATGACGGTTAATGTCAAACAGCAGGATTGTTAAATTCAGAGACAGCTGTGATGTCCCCAATCTATCAAATTTGAAGATAATTATTTTTATGTTTGTGCTGAGATGTTTTGGTTCCGTCGGTCAATCGGTGTGATACTGGACTCAGTAGATCACAGATCTATATAAAACAACATAGATCATAGGGCAGTGATTCAAAACAAACATTTAATCTAATGAGCAATTAGCAGACAAGGATCGACGTCACGTGACTTACGGAGGAAGTGAAGCGTTAATCTTTGCCGCAATGCGCAAAACGCATGTCACGCTTCAAAATGCATGTGCTCGGGCCCGTTCAGTGCTGCTTTGCAGTCCTAGAAATTGTAATTGTAATTTTTAATTGTTTTTGTTTTCATCTCAATTTGAAGTTGATCTGATGTAAGCCCTGGTACAAGTTCCTCAAAGTAAAAATGTGGAATGTGGCCAAAATGGCCACTAAATGCAAAATGGCGGCCTTCCTGTTGTGTTTTCCATAATGCCCCTTGAGACTTTTTTGTTTCCTGGTCATGATAGATCGGTTAATTTGTAGTTGCAACTCTAGGAGAATGATAATAATGATGAAATATATTTTTTTCAAGACATGTATGAAAAGGAACTGTGCAGTGGTGGTGTCTGTTTAACTGAGGATTATGTATCAGTGGTCACATCAGGTTTGATTGTCTTATTTATTTCAATATTTTTCTGTTTCTCGGATAATTAAAAAAAACATAAATGCTTCTTTTAATATGTTCTCAGAGTCAACGGAAAGCCAATGAGCTGTCTGACTCCACAGCCACATAGTGCTAATTGCCATTCACCCATATCTTGTGTATTAATTGGGGGGGGGGGGGTCTAAAAATCCATTTGATAATGAATCTTAATAGGAGAAATAAGCAACTGAATGAATAAATGAATTATTAATTTCCCTTTTTCCTATTTGCTTTTCAACCTGCTGAGTCATTTATTTTCTCCATTCAACCTCTCCATTCCGTGACACTTTGGGCCTTGTGCTGATAAAACAAGGTCAAACAAAGCAAATTAGCCACGAAATCTAATTTCATTTAGTTCTTTAATAATATTGACGTTTTTCATTTAACAAGGGACAATACAATGAAAGTCAAAAATGATTAATAACAGTTGAATGCACAGATTAATTTGTCTCTGATATTTCTTTGAGAAAAAACAAGGTTTATTGAAACTCACTTTTATCGTCTGCTAAAAAGGCACAAGGAGGCTGATTGGAGCACGGCAATAACTTATCAATGATCAAACATGACACAGTCATCCAATGAAACTCTGCATTAGTTAATAAAAAGGCTGATGTTGAGGAAAAGTTAAGAAGAAAATAAACATTTGCAAGAAGCAAATAAAGCAAATTCTTTGTTTGATAACATGAACAAAATTATCTCAACAAAATAGCAAAAATACCTACAAATCCCTTCAGAGAACACATAATGAATAAGTATCATTAAGAGCTGATTGAGACACATTAAAAACATTGTGAACAGCAGCTCGAGACAGAAAGTTCAATCTGTTACCTACTGCCGGAACAATATGTCAAGTAATGTGAAGTATTTTCTAACAATGCTTCTATAACAAGAGGGATAAATCTTTATACAGCATTTGAATCTTCCTCCAGAACCCTGTTCAGTACAATCTCTCAAATCTATAAGATGAGACAACACACGATGGCTTCAGATAACAATCACAAGTGCAAATGTCTGTCTATAAGTCGAGCGGATTTATGTTATAAAAAGTTTTTACAGCATCTACTTTATAACATGATCTGTTTGCAAATGTAGAAATGTATTTTTTTATCATAATAATGTGCTTGTATTGAGAAGAATAGAGGAGCTGATACTCAGTGTATGTAATGATCAGTAAGGCTTTGTATTATTTACAGTACAATAAGGATTAGTTGGCAGTTGTGTTAAACACTGTGTTGTGTTGTTTTGTTGATAGATTTCTTGTAGTGCACATGCAGAAGAGTTTATGATACTAATGATAAGGCCTCCAGGTCAAAGCCTCAGCATGCAGAATAAAGACAAAGACAGAAACTGCAGATATAAAGAAACAAAAAAAATGACCCTGTGTCCAAGTTGCCTGGTTTTAAAACACAAACTCTTCTTTGACTTCATCCTCCTCTGACCACGATTTCCAAAAACTGTAGTTCAAAAATACTTCTATCCATCTTCAGAGTCATGATCGAATCCAAACTTTAATGTGTGCCGTGAAGAACAAGACTTTTCATCTTCACTCAGAAGCGGAACCAGCCACTAGTTTCCTCGGAGCTGTCAAAGTCGATTCCTTCACACAGGGACTCCTTGAAGAGAGAGGAAACGTCACTGACACTCACAGATTAATGCCTCACAGCAGAAAATACTATTAGAGGAAACTAATAGAGTCTCAGGAGTCTTAAGTTCCTATTTGGAAAATTTGGTAATTCATGTGGAGTGCTGTTAAACGGCTGCAGCACTGGAGACTGTTCATTAGAACATTGTCTAAGAAGAAGTTATTAATTATTAATCACTTTTCTGAACCTACGTGTGATTGCTTCACTTTAATCAATACTGAGACACTCTTAAATAACCATCTTATAATTATTAATACATTATATATGTGCACAGCAAAGTATAGTTACTTGTCTATCATTTGACTTCTTTAAAACATATCTAGGTGTCTGACAAATGTGATAATCAAATGCTTTTAAAGAAGCTGTTTTTTACTGTCGCAGCCATTTATTAAGCTTCCAAAGAATCAGGGTGCGATAGTCGTTCTTGATAACGTCGCTGAGAAGAAACATATCGACAGCAGCTTTCTGAGTTCAAAGGTGATGGAAGGTTGAAGAAACCAAAGTGCTGGAAAACCATAAAAAAACATGAAACACTGTGATAACGTACATTCAGATAACATGACTTGAACAATGGGATGAATTATGGGAAAGAAAATGAAACGTTGGCTACACGTTTTTTTAACCCAAAAAAAATAATCCCAAAAATCTGCTTCCTATTCAGGGCTGAAAGACTGGTTCAGAAGGAGAGAGAGAGAGAGAGATAGAGAGAGAGAGAGAGAGAGAGAGAGAGAGAGAGAGAGAGAGAGAGAGAGAGAGAGAGAGGAGAGAGAGATGGGCCGAAGCACTGTACCCACAAGGCAAGGCCAACACATACACAACAAATATACTTATGAATATGCATTTGTAAATAAAAAAACAATTTTTATGGGTTTAAAATCTATAATTTACATTTTATATTAATTTCCAATTGCAGTTAAATGTTCTCAAATGGATTTCAGTAAAAAAAATAACTGTCGCTCTAGAAAATAGTCTAAATCTAAAATTTAAGATAAAAAAAATTGATGCTGATATAAATGATTGTCTTATAGAAGAGGCTCGTGAAGTGATTACTACTCTTAAACCACCTCATCTCCACATAAAGTTTTAATTACATTTTATTTCAGCAGAGGCTCAACTCATCAGGAGTGTTTCTCATAAAGAGACATGCTGTTCTGCATATTCACGCTGGAAACAGACCAGTGGTGAAGCAAAGGTCATGCAAGACAAACATCAGACGGCCAAGAAACATTCAAGAAAGAGAACTTTCCTTCGAGACCCGACACGTGACAGACACACAGAGACGAGTCCCATGTCAACACGGAGATGGAGACATATTTGAAGGGGGGGGGCTGTAACTCTTTCACTAACTTGGCTTTGCCGTCCCTCTGGCATCAGAGCTGATGGCGTGGGGGCAAGCGGTAGCCAGGGCGGGTTGCCTGCACTGTAGAGCCTGGGGCGCTTGAACTGGACGTGACAAGGGAGTGTAACTATTCCGCCGAGGTACGAGAGCAGAGTCCCTCAGGGTTTCATCCTGGTAGGAGATGAGATGCTGCAAGGTGTTAAAGGACAAAACAAAAGATCTGGGGACTCCTGATCACAGCCGAGCAGAGTAAGATAAGATAAGATACACTTTATTTGTCCCACACACATGCACAACATGCAGAAACACACTCATGCAATGAAGGGAATTTTGTCTTATGCATTTTTCCCATCTGGTGAAGGACACACAGAGCAGTGGGCAGCCATGTACAGCGCCCGGGGAGCAAGGTGCCTTGCTCAGGGACACTAGGCAGGGTAGGGGGAATAGTCTTTTTGATTCTTGGACAGAACCAGGTTCGTCTTTCGTTGTTGATCGTTGTTCAACAACGATCAACGACCAGGCAAGTTTTTGCAGAAACTCCGCGGAGTCAAACATCGAAACAGAGACCCTCTCCGCCAGAAGTCCAAGACCCTGCCACTAGTCCACCGCCTCTGGTTACTCTGGCACTAGTAACCATCATGTCCACATTGACTCTAATAACAGGCTCAACAACAGAAGCCAATTCAAAGGAGACTTTGAATTGAATTGGAGAATTTAAGGGGACTGTTAATGAGTCATTCTAGTTTGTGCATGTAAAAAAACGGCAGTTAAAAAGCCCAAAGTCCTCAGTGAAGGAAGCTCCTCTCCCCCACAGACAACATAGCTCCTGAAGCTCCTCAAGCACCCGAAGCTCATGAAGCTCCAGAAGCTCCTGAAGCTGCAGAGGAACTGCAGCAAAGGACAGTCTGAAGAAAGTGATGTGTTTTCTGAAGATTGGAGCAAGTAAACCTTTTCAAATCAAAACACAAATTCAAATTATGACCCTGAATATGTCTCCTTTTAATGATAGAATCAGTAAAGCACAACCCTCACACACCTTCTCTTCATTTAAGGGTATAAACCTTTAAAATAATTCAAAGAAGCTCAAATACAGCTTTTCATTCATCCATAACCAGAGCGATGGTAATAATGATTATTTCAGCCGAGCAGGGCAGCACGATCAGCCAGGGCTTTAGTCCATAACATATAAAACATTTCATTTCATTAGCTGAGCTGCAGGCAGGTTCAAGATTCAAGGGACATGGATTAAAAAGAGGGAGTTAAAGAAGCAAGGCCTCACATGCAAGCATTGAACTAGTGGATACAACAAACAAGAGCCTGTTAGACTCTGGATTAGATGTTGTGGTTTCGCTGATTAATTGTGAATTATTTTTGATGAAAGTCAACAACACACACACATACTTTACACATGTGATAACTTCGGATGGAGTGAGAGTGCACGTGGATGTTCATGAGGTAATACACGATCTTGCTCTGGATGTAGTCCTGCACCCGGTTCACCAGGAAACGCCGGCCCACGTTTATCACCTTGATAAACGACAGGTCCCTGCAGGTGGTGAAGGATCATGGGGGACTGAACTTAAAATCTGCTTACTGACGCCATCTAGTGTTCATTTGTTGCAAACTGCTATAAAGCAGCTATCACCTCAGGGTCGTCGCACACCGACTCCACCAAGAACACATGTTGGAGAGAGGTCAGAGGTCAACGTACGACTTAAGGCCGGCGCATGCTTCTGCCTCGTCAGGGGCCCGCAGGCACGCAGCTGTAACGCAGGACTCGTTGTCATTCATGGTTCTCCAACCGTTGCGCGTGTGTTGCCATGCAATTCCCCGCCAGAACACTAGGCGCAGTAATGTTTTTTGTCGAAGTCGGCTCTTCTTCGGAGCCTTTTTCTGGCGGAAAAATCCTCCGGTTAGTGACATGTTATACTAGTGGACATAGCGTCGGATCTCTTCTGCCAAGTGCTCTTCTATCTGGTCCATATTCGTTCTTCTAAATCTTCCGTGGTTTCCGGGCATGAACCGGAAATGCGACTCCGGAAATGATGTAGTCAGCGGACCAATCACAGCCCTCGCGGCCGGGTGACCCTTGCGGGGCTTTGCCGTCTAGTTAGAAAAATTGGCCGACGCACGTAAGCACGTAGGAAGGGCCGTGAGGGGCCCGGAAGGGCTCCTGCGTCTCCGTTCCCGTGAAAACGCAGAAGCATGCGCCGGCCTTAACACGCAATCAAAACAAGATCATCCAGTTTTTAAATGAGACATTGAATGGGCCCTGTGGAGTTTTCATGTTAACATTTTTTTTTTAACAATATATTTATTGAGTTTTACATAAAAGAAACATACATTCAAACATTTATAAACATACAAACGTTTATGAGCACCCCCAACCCACAATCAAACAATCAGGGTCAAGAAAAAGAGGCCAGAATTAAATAACTTAAATAGGATTAAATAAAATAATTTAAAAAAAATACATATATAAAAATATAAGAATAAATGAAAGTAAATAAAGACATAATTATACAAATACAGATAAATTTAATTAAATTACAATCAATCAAATCAAAAGCCTAGATAAAATAACGTTCTCTTATTCATAATATAAATTAGTTACAATTAATATTCATCCTATTAGGTGCTGCTTCTTTATTCTGTTTCACTCATTAATTTCCACTTGGTCGCTTTTTAAAAAATTGCATGAAGGTGTCCCATATCTCCTTGAATTTAAGCCAAGGCAAGAAGCCATTTCCCCTTAGCCACATTGCAGTTGTAGGACTGTCCATAGGTCCATACACAGGTTAATCAAAGGTGCTGTCTTTCGGCTTGGTGCAAAGTGATTAGGATAGATAGCTAATATACATCTTGTTAACATTTAAAAGTCTCACATTCATCATTTCACGTTCAACGCTACATAAACTGTGAATGTTTGAATGTGAATTTCAATTAAGTCCGATTTCCAAAGACAAAATAACAGCAGAATATAATAAAAACACTTCCAATGTTACCTTGAATGCATTCTCCTTCACAAAGCTTGAATGAGGTCTCTACGTTCTCTAGTTGTGTTTGTTGCATCAAAAACCTGAGAAAACAAGAACATTTGTATAACTTGGACAGTGTCAGCTTCAGAGTGACAGCAGCAGCCTGTTTGATATCTAGGTCACAATTCAGGCGTGAGATGCTGTCAGGAGCCCGTCACGTTTTCACGAGACAAACCCCATTTCCACCAGATACGACCGTGAGTGGAGAGAGGCAGCTGTGCTCTGTGGAAATTAGCATTGATTTTATTATGTATCGGCGTGAAGTCTAATAACATGAACACTCCCTACTTGAACAGATCTATTAGTCTGTATGTAATAATACCGATGGCGCCGCCTACTGGCAACAGGAAATAAGCTTTGTTTCACAACTATCGGAGTCTCTGTTTCCTGTCTTTGTCTCTTTGTCCCCTCAGAGACTCAGCGTGAGGAGGAAGGAGCAACATGTCCGCCATGCAGCTGCTGCGGGAGTCGGTACATGAGCGGATCCGCGCTGCCGCTGAAGACTTCCTGCTGCAGGTGGAGGAAGGAGGAGGAAAGGCTCGAGTCCCGGAGCTGAGAGCGATGCTCACCGAGCGGCTCGCGGCGGCGGTGGAGGAGATCCTCGCCGGGCTGGAGGAAACCGTGGCTGGGTACGAGGAGCGAGTGGAGCGGACAGAGCTGGAGATCTGCCGCCAGAGGAGGCTGCTCGATGCCGTGATGCAGCCCGAAGTCCGGCTGCAAAGAGCAGGTCAGTCCCTATAGGAACCGCTAACAGGCTAACGTTAGCTAGCATCATATCTATCTATATCTATCTATGCTGCTCACGCTCTGTGAACTAGCTCCTCTGCTAACAGCTGTTTCTCTGCATCACTCCGGCTACAATCACCGGTCTGTAGTTAAACAGCCACACATCCCAGCCCCTCCTCTCTGGTGCTTCGTGACTCTGTGTTCTGTGTGAGCTCAGCCTCGTAGTCTAACAGGCTGATACAGCAGCGATGGCTTCTCTCTCTCCCTCTTGCTCCGAGTGGCTCATGTTCACTGACTCCTCCGCCTCCATTAACAGTAGAGCTACATGTAATAAATGCAGTGTGTTGGTAGCGATGGAGGTGAGAGGCTCAGCGACGTAGAACCTCCGTTAGCTGTAGTTAGCTTAGCCGCCGCTAGCCACCTAGCTTAGCACGTAGCCACCTAGCTTACCACGTAGCTTAGCCTAAGCTAGCTCTGTTATCTAGGAATATTACCCAGTCTATAACATGACAACCCAGAGTTGGGACCAGGAAGCAGAGCTGCAGTGCTACACACTTCTCTGCTCCCTCTGGATCAGTCACACAACCCCATAGAGACTGTGTCTGTCCACCGTCCGATTAAATGATTTAAATCAAACATTTACAGAGCGAGAATTACACACAATAATCTAATAGAAATTAACACAACCTCTGCAACAACTCAGGAAACTAAGACTTTTAAATGTGGTCTTTTAAACACGAGATCACTGTCATCAAAAGCTATTTTCGTTAATGAACTAGTCTCAGATTATAACATAGATTTATTGTCCCTCACTGAGACGTGGCTGCATCCTGATGAATCAGAATCAGAAAGGATTTATTGCCAAGTAGCTTTACACCTACCTGGAATTTTCTTTGGTAAATAGGTGCATACATTTAACATAAAGCATAAAAACACAATAAGTACTTCACATAAGAAAGAAATAACTGTTTATAAAATAATAATATCCAAGATATAAAAAGTTAAATAAAAAGTAAAGAGAGAGAGAGAGAAATGTGGATGTGCAATATACTGTTATATGTGTTAATGTAACACAGAATTGAGGCGTGGGTGCGGGTTAAGAGTCCAAGCCAGGTGGGGGTCCCTGTGTAACAAGCCAAATTAACTCCCGCCCAAATTAAACCAAACTATACCCCTCCAGGCCAGAGTATACCCCAGGGGATAAACTGTCCAGGGCAAAGCTATACATGGTGGATATGTGGTTGATTTAGCTCTAAGGTCAGGTAGGCATAGTAGTTGTGTTGAATCTTCAAAATCTAGGCTGGATATTCTCTTATATTTTAATGATAATTTACACTGCATTAATTGGAATTCAGCTGTAGGCATATACTAGGAGATCTGTATCAGAGACTAATTGTATCCACAATTTAAGTACTGCAAGCTAGACTATTATGCAGTTGTAGACACAACACAGGGGGTCCCTGGGCCTGAGAAGGGAAGGAAAGGGGTTAAATGTGGCTATAATATGGACTATTAAATGTGACTTAAACTAGACAAAAATGTTCTGAGTTTCCATCAACGAAAACTAGACTAAAACTAAGAAGGATAAAAATGACTCAATGTGACTAAAGCTAATATGCATTTTCATCCATAGACTATACTAAATCTAAAAAAGATACCAAAATTAACACTGGTGTCATGAAGTTGAAATTTGAGTTATAAGAACAATGTTAGTATTGGTGTAGCGAGCTAGAGAGTTTAATCAGACCGGATTCAACAGCTATCTTGGAATGAAAAAAGTATCAGGCTGTCCAAATACACCAAAATGCTTAATAACTAAATAAGCTGGCCAAGGAGTTAGACATTTTACCATACTGGCCATCAAAGAGCATGACAACTCTTTCATACATGCAAAGCAGCTCACAGAAATATATCCCAACTTGTGTATTGCTCTGCGGATCAGAGCAACACTACCAGTAACAGTAGCTTCAGCCGAGAGGAGTTTTTCTAAATTCAAACAGTTGAAAACGATGTTTTGATTGATGACTTTGCAGCAAGGAAGGCCAGAAGGATTGCACTGTAACACTTGAAGTGTGATGCTAGGGAGTGGAATGTAAATAGTTATTGAGACAAAATTAATTTATACTATTTATTTATTTGTTTGTTTATTTTGCATATTCTATTTTGATTATTTAAAACGTGTAACATATTATACATATATCATTTAAATTGAAAGCAAACTTGCATATATAATTTTATTTCTTGTTATTATAATTATTATTGTTTGCTATCTAAGTTGTCATTTGTTTTGATTCTTTAGTGTGCACTTTGCATTTCTTCTTAGCTCTCGTTCTTGTGATAAATAAAGGTGCAGTACTTTACTGTAGAACTGTTAGGAAGTTTTGATTTTTTCTTTTTTGGGGGGAGGCTCCAGGGGTGAAGCTTGACTTTATAAGATCTGCTTAATGCAAGCAGAGGAGTAGAGTTTGCTGAGGCGAGATGGGATAGCTGATTCCTCTAACACCATTTTTTTTATATATATATATATAATAATTAACTTTTATTATATTATGTTACTATTACATTATGTTTTGGGTATGTGCTTTTATTTTAATGTGTAACACTACTGAGAGGTGTTTTGATCTTTGGGGATGTTTTGATGTTATCAGTTTTTCTGGTTGAAGTAATAAAAGTCTTTGTTTTAGAGTTTTAAGATTTAAGTTAGTTAGCTTTCTCCCTTAATTTACCTGACAAAGCTGAACCACCAATAAAATGTTGAAAAATTAAGTAATTCTTGTGTATATCATTCAACACGACTGATATCATGGGGTTATAATCTGACCTGAGGGGAATGAATTGGCCTAGGCCAGAATATACCCGGGGTATAATCTAGCCTAGGCCCCTTTAACCCCGGGTATAGTTCGGCGGGGGGGTATACTATGGCCTGTTACACTGGGCCTTGTTGATAAGGCCAACTGCAGCCGGGAAGAAGCTGGTCTTGTGGCGGGAGGTTTTGGAATATGTCAGTCTAAATGAATCTACTCCCCCCAGTCATATAATTTCACACGTTCCCAGAGAATTTGGACGAGGAGGTGGAGTTGCTGCTATTTTTAACTCCAGTCTATGAATTAATCCTAAACCTAAACTCAGCTACAACTCATTTGAATGTCTTGTTCTTAGTCTTCCACGCCAATCCAAGAAACACCAACAGCCAATCATATTTGCTGTAGTACCGTGCTCCTGGGGCTTATACTGAATATTTAAAGGAATTCCCTGAGTTTTTTTCAAACCTAGTCCTAAAGACTGATCAAATTATTATTATTGGTGACTTTAATATTCATGTTGACCATAATAAAGATAGCCTTAGCGTAGGGCTGTGCAATTAATCAAATTTTAATCGTGATTTCGATTTTTGGGTCAAATGATCTCCAAACTAAAATAATCGAGTTGAAACTATTTTCTGAAATTACATGAACAATTCAGTCCTTCCCCCAAAGCATTCAACGCGGCCCTGCTGACTGGCTCTCACTCTCAAGCAGCTGTAAAGTGAAGGAGGAGAGTTGTGTGTGTGGTGACCGGCGGTATTTAAAAAAAACACCACGAGTGGAAAATGGCAGAGAGGAGCAGCACCACACAATGTAGCGGTCGCGCAGCGCCATTCTCAAGCACGCAGCCGCCTTTTTTTTTGGAGCGAAACACTGAATAAATGCATCATATTTTCAAACTCAAAAGTAATCGTTTGAATAATTGTGATTTCAACATTATCCAAAATAATCGTGATTATGATTTTTTTTTTTCATAATCAAGAAGGAACCGCTCACAGGCTAACGTAAGCTAGCATCAGCTCGAGCAGCGGAGTTAATACTCCACTTCCTGTCTCTGTCTGCTGCACCCGGCTGCTCCACCTCTCACCTGAATAATGAGGAGGATTTGATGTTGTTGTGAACGAGTCTGTGCAGAAAACCTGCTGCTGTGAATGAAAAACTTTTTTTTACCAGAAACCCTTTGTTTTATGCTGCTTCCTTTACGAGCTGCGTCGTAACACCAACTGTAAACGACCTCAACATCTCTACTTCCTGAATGTGATCGTTCAAAAATCCCAACAGTCGACATTAAACGACACAACACAAGTTTTTCAAAACACTTCAGTAAACTCTGAAATTATAAACGTGTGTATTTGTGTTTCAGTGTGTCCTGCAGACGTCCAGCAACTGATGGTGAAGAAAGAAGAGTTTCCCCCTGAGGAGCAGCAGTGGAGCCCCCTTGTGGACCAGGAGGACCCAGAGTCCCCCCACATTGAAGAGGAACAGGAGGAACCGTGGACCAGTCAGGATGGTCAGCAGCTTCAAGGACTGGAGGAGGCTGATATCAAGTTCACATTGACTCCTGTCGCTGTGAAGAGTGAAGAAGATGAAGAGAAACTTAAATCGTCAAAGCTTCATCCGAGTGTGATGAAGAAGAACAGAGCGGACTGTGGAGAACCAGAACCAGCCAGGAACTCAGGTCCTGATGGACGTTTACAACAAGGTCCTGAGGACAAGACTGAAGACTCTTCTGAGACTGAAGAGAGTGAGGGTGATTGGCTGGAGACCAGGGAAACTCAGACTGGTTTAAATACAAGAAACAACGAACAGCCTCTATGTGATGTGGGATGTAAGACAGAAAAAAAATCGTTTAGTTGCTCTGAGTGTGGTAAAAGATTTACAGCAAGGGGCCATCTAAATACACATATGAGGATTCATACAGGAGAGAAACCGTTTAGTTGCTCTGAGTGTGGTACTAGATTTAGCCAAAAGGGCGACCTAAATAGACATATGAGGATTCATACGGGAGAGAAAGCGTTTAGTTGCTCTGAGTGTGGTAAAAGATTTAATGAAAGAGGCATTCTAAATACACATATGAGGATTCATACAGGAGAGAAACCGTTTAGTTGCCCTGAGTGTGGGGAAAGATTTAACCGAAAGGGCAGTCTAAATAGACATATGAGGATTCATACAGGAGAGAAACCGTATATCTGCTCTGAGTGTGGTGAAAGATTTATCCATAGGGCCAATCTAAATAGACATATGAGGATTCATACGGGAGAGAAACCGTTTAGTTGCTCTGAGTGTGGTGAAAGATTTAACCAAAGGGGCATTCTAAATACACATATGAGGATTCATACTGGAGAGAAACCGTTTAGTTGCTCTGAGTGTGGTGAAAGATTTAGCCATAGGGGCAGTCTAAATAGACATATGAGGATTCATACAAGAAAGAAAGCGTTTAGTTGATCTGAGTGTGGTGAAAGATTTAAGATTCAGTCCTCTTGTACGAGACATGTGAGGATTCATAAAGGAGAGAAGTGATTCAGTTGCAACCTTTGCAACAAAAGATTTATTAGGATTTATCAGCAGATATTCATAGTATACATATTCATAGTTCACTGTTTTAAATAAACTACTAACAGGTTTTATGTCCCTAGAAAATATAAATCATTGAATAACATGAAAGATCTGTGTTTATATATCTTATTTCTACAGATTTCTACATAATTTATCTATTTTTCATAATGTCCTACACGTCATTTTAAGTTTAATGTGTGTTCCTTGCACAATATGAATGTGTGTTCTTAACTAGTTTATATGATTAAATATCTTTTTTTTTAAACAATGGTTTCTTGGTTCGTGAGATTGAATGACAGTGTGTGGTCTCCTTTATGTATTGCATGTGTTTCCAAGAATAAAAGTCTAATAAAAAGATAATGGCGTCGTCGCCCTCCTCTTTGTTTCTGTATGAACGGAGGCTGCACTGGCTACAGTTGAATTGTCTCCTCACGAGACAAATTAATCAGCTTCTCACAGTCAGACATGTTTGTTTACGTTTGACGTGAAGTCGGAACTGGGCAATTGAAACTTTTGTGTTTTTCTGGTCATGATAGATCGGTCAATGTGAACGTGTTCCAGGGGTCTCGTTCTATTTGATTTACGGTTTACAAAAGTTTGAAATAAGTATTCACTTGGTGCTGTCTGGTGTGTTTTGTTAGGCACAGCTTCAAGAAGAGTAAAGCTCAGCTCAGTGTTCATTTTCCAGTGCCTTTGTTGATGAAACAATGTGTTCCCTTAATTTGTAGTTGCAACTCTAGGAGAATGATAATAATGATGAAATATCTTATTTTCGAGACATCTATGAAAAGAAACTGAGCAGTGGTGGTCTCTGTTTATCTGAGTATTATGTATCAGTGGTCACATCAGGTTTGATTGTCTTATTTATTTCAATCTGTTTCTTTTTATGGGTTAAAAAAACAACATAAATGCTTCTTTTAATATGTTCTCCCAGTCAACAGAATGCCAATGAGCTGTCTAACTCCACAGGCCCATAGTGCTAATTGCCCTTCTCCCTTATCTGGTTTACTAATGGGGGGGGGGGGGGCAGTGATCTAAAAATCCATTTGATTATGAATCTGAATAAGAGAAATAAGCAACTGAATGATTGAATTATTAATTTCCCTTTTTCTTATTTGCTATTCACCCTAATGAGTAATTTAGCTTCTCCATTCAACCTCTCCATTCCGTGACACTTTGGGCCTTGTGCTGATAAAACAAGGTAAAACAAAGCAAATTAGCCACGAAATCTAATTTCATTTAGTTAGTTAATAATATTGACAGCGTTTTTAATATAACAAGGGACAATACAATGAAAGTTAAAAATGATCAATAACAGTTGAATGCACAGATTCATTTGTCTCTGATATTTCTTTGAGCAAAAACAAGACTCATTGAAACTCACTTTTATCGTCTGCTAAAAAGGAACAAGGAGGCTGATTGGAGCACGGCAATAACTTATCAATGATCAAATATTACACAGTCATCCAATGAAACTCTGCATTAGTAAATAAAAAGACCAATGTTGAGGAAAAGTCAAGAAGAAAATAAACGTTAGCAAGAAGCAAATAAAGCAAATTCTTCGTTTGAT
Source organism: Limanda limanda (assembly GCF_963576545.1). Classification (NCBI taxonomy): domain Eukaryota; kingdom Metazoa; phylum Chordata; class Actinopteri; order Pleuronectiformes; family Pleuronectidae; genus Limanda; species Limanda limanda. The sequence goes on from NC_083639.1 coordinate 30,078,699, forward strand.
AACATGAACAAAAGTATCTCAACAAAATAGCAATAATACCTACAAATCCCTTCAAAGAACACATAATGAATATGTATCATTAAGAGCTGATTGAGACACATTAAAAACATTGTGAACAGCAGCTCGAGACAGAAAGTTCAATCTGTTACCTACTGCCGGGATAATATGTCAAGTAATGTGAAGTATTTTCTAACAATGCTTCTATAACAAGAGGGATAAATCTTTATAAAACATTTGAATCTTCCTTCAGAACCCTGTTCAGTACAATCTCTCAAATCTATAAGATGAGACAACACACGATGGCTTCAGATAACAATCACAAGTGCAAATGTCTGTCTATAAGATGCGGATTTATATTATAAAAAGTTTTTACAGCATTTACTTTATAACATGATCTGTTTGCAAATGTAGAAATGTATTTTTTACCATAATAATGTTCTTGTATTGAGAAGAATAGAGGAGCTGATACTCAGTGTATGAAATGATCAGTAAGGCTTTGTATTATTTACAGTACAATAAGGATTAGTTGGCAGTTGTGTAAAACACTGTATTGTGTTTTGTTAATATATATTTATTGTAGTGCACATGCAGAAGAGTTTATGATACTAATGATAAGGCCTCCAGGTCAAAGCCTCAGCATGCAGAATAAAGACAAAGACAGAAACTGCAGATATAAAGAAACAAAAAATGACCCTTTGTCCAAGTTGCCTGGTTTTAAAACACAAACTCTTCTTTGACTTCATCCTCCTCTGACCACGATTTCCAAAAACTGTGGTTCAAAAATACTTCTATCCATCTTTAGAGTCATGATCGAATCCAAACTTTAATTTGTGCCGTGAAGAACAAGACTTTTCATCTTCACTCAGAAGCGGAACCAGCCACTAGTTTCCTCGGAGCTGTCAAAGTCGATTCCTTCACACAGGGACTCCTTGAAGAGAGAGGAAACGTCACTGACACTCACAGATTAATGCCTCACAGCAGAAAATACTATTAGAGGAAACTAATAGAGTCCCAGGAGTCTTAAGTTCCTATTTGGAAAATTGGGTCATTCATGTGGAGTGCTGTTTAACGGCCACAGCACTGGAGACTGTTCATTAGAACATTGTCTAAGAAGAAGTTATTAAATATTAATCACTTTTCTGAACCTACGTGTGATTGCTTCTCTTTAATCAATACTGAGACACTCTTAAATAACCATCTTATAATTATTAATACATTATATATGTGCACAGCAAAGTATAGTTACTTGTCTATCATTTGACCTCTTTAAAACATATCTAGGTGTATCATTTCATTTCATGAGCTGAGCTGCAGGCAGGTTCAAGATTCAAGGGACATGGATTAAAAAGAGGGAGTTAAAGAAGCAAGGCTTCACAAACCAGCATTAAACTAGTGGATACAACAAACAGGAGCCTGTTAGACTCTGGATTAGATGTTGTGGTTTCGCTGATTAATTGTGAATTATTTTTGATGAAAGTCAACAACACACACACATACTTTACACATGTGATAACTTCGGATGTTCATGAGGTAATACACCATCTTGCTCTGGATGTAGTCCTGCACCCGGTTCACCAGGAAACGCCGGCCCACGTTTATCACCTTGATAAACGACAGGTCCCTGCAGGTGGTGATGGATCATGGGGGGCTGAACTTAAAATCTGTTTACTGACGCCATCTAGTTTTCATTTGTTGCAAACTGCTATAAAACCTTTTAGGTTCACAGGAGTGTAATCCAGATATTAAATGTAATGACGTATTGAGATCGAGAGAAGCAGATGTGATCAGCTCTTACTTGTCGTAGTTGTCAGGATCTAACGGTTGATAAGTGACCTTGTAGCACTCGATGCGTTTGAGGAAGTCGTCCATTACTCTCTCTCTGTGTCTCTCAGGGTAGTCGGGACTGGACACCTTCACTTCCTGTGGCAGGTATGCAACACAGTCAGACCATGTGAGCAAGCAGCATGGTTCTTACATAACAAAGCAGACACCGGGAATATTCGTAGATTAAGGGTTTGAGTGACATACCAGAATATTAGCAGCTATCACCTCAGGGTCGTCGCACACCGACTCCACAGAAAAAAACCTGTTGGAGAGAGGTCAGAGGTCAACGTACGACTAACACGCAAACAACACGAAATCATCCAGTTTTTAAATTAGACATTGAAGGGGCCCTGTGGAGTTTTCTTGTTAACATTTAAAAGTCTCACATTCATCATTTCACGTTCAACGCTACATAAACTGTGAATGTTTGAATGTGAACTTCAATTAAGTCCAATTTCCAAAGACAAAATAACAGCAGAATATAATAAAAACACTTCCAATGTTACCTTGAATGCATTCTCCTTCACAAAGCTTGAATGAGGTCTCTACGTTCTCTTGTTGTGTTTGTTGCATCAAAAACCTGAGAAAACAAGTCAATGTGTGTAACTTGGACAGTGTCAGCTTCAGAGTGACAGCAGCAGCCTGTTTGATATCTAGGTCACAATTCAGCAAATTTTCAGTCCTAGAAATTGTCGTTTATTTTAGTTTTTACTGTCCGAATTATTGAGTATTTCTACTTCACTGTCTTGTACTTTTACTTGTAATGGAATATTACTTTACTGTCTTGGTACTTTTACCTCAGTGAATGATCCAAATTCTTCTTCCACCATTGGTTAGGTTTATTTTGTTGGTTATGCTTTAGTACTTGTTTAACAAGTACTTGTAACCGAGTATTTCTACTGTGCAGTATTAGTACTTTCGTTTCCTTTTCGTCCTCTAGTCCAGCAGGGGTCGCTGCTGGCTCGGAGCTCGGAGTCTCTGTTTCCTGTCTTTGTCTCTTTGTCCCCTCAGAGACTCAGCGTGAGGAGGAAGGAGCAACATGTCCGCCATGCAGCTGCTGCGGGAGTCGGTACATGAGCGGATCCGCGCTGCCGCTGAAGACTTCCTGCTGCAGGTGGAGGAAGGAGGAGGAAAGGCTCGAGTCCCGGAGCTGAGAGCGATGCTCACCGAGCGGCTCGCGGCGGAGGTGGAGCAGATCCTCGCGGGGCTGGAGGAAACCGTGGCTGGGTACGAGGAGCGAGTGGAGCGGACAGAGCTGGAGATCTGCCGCCAGAGGAGGCTGCTCGATGCCGTGATGCAGCCCGAAGTCCGGCTGCACAGAGCAGGTCAGTCCCTAGAGGAACCGCTAACAGGCTAACGTTAGCTAGCATCATATCTATCTATGCTGCTCACGCTCTGTGAACTAGCTCCTCTGCTAACAGCTGTTTCTCTGCATCACTCCGGCTACAATCACCGGTCTGTAGTTAAACAGCCACACATCCCAGCCCCTCCTCTCTGGTGCTTCGTGACTCTGTGTTCTGTGTGAGCTCAGCCTCGTAGTCTAACAGGCTGAGACAGCAGCGATGGCTTCTCTCTCTCCCTCTTGCTCCGAGTGGCTCATGTTCACTGACTCCTCCGCCTCCATTAACAGTAGAGCTACATGTAATAAATGCAGTGTGTTGGTAGCGATGGAGGAGAGAGGCTCAGCGACCTAGAACCTCCGTTAGCTGTAGTTAGCTTAGCCGCCGCGGAGCCACCTAGCTTAGCACGTAGCCACCTAGCTTACCACGTAGCTTAGCCTAAGCTAGCTCTGTTATTCTAGGAATATTACCCAGTCTATAACATGACAACCCAGAGTTGGGACCAGGAAGCAGAGCTGCAGTGCTACACACTTCTCTGCTCCCTCTGGATCAGTCACACAACCCCATAGAGACTGTGTCTGTCCACCGTCCGATTACATGATTTAAATCAAACATTAACAGAGCGAGAATTCCACACAATAATCTAATAGAAATTTACACAACCTCTGCAACAACTCAGGAAACTAAGACTTTTAAATGTGGTCTTTTAAACATGAGATCACTGTCATCAAAAGCTATTTTAGTAAATGAACTAGTCTCAGATTATAACATAGATTTATTGTCCCTCACTGAGACGTGGCTGCATCCTGATGAATCAGAATCAGAAAGGATTTATTGCCAAGTAGCTTTACACCTACCTGGAATTTTCTTTGGTAAATAGCTGCATACATTTAACATAAAGCATAAAAACACAATAAGTACTTCACATAAGAAAGAAATAACTGTTTATAAAAAAATAATATCCAAGATATAAAAAGTTAAATAAAGAGTAAAATGCAAAACAGTTATATACGAGATATAAAAAGTAAAATGCAAAACAGGAGAGAAATGTGGATATGCAATATGCAATATACTGTTATGTGTGTTAATGTAACACAGAATTGAGGCGTGGGTGCTGGATAAGAGTCCAAGCCAGGTGGGGGTTGTTAAGTTAACTCACTTGCGCAGTGTAACTTCAGCGTGAAAAGTACAAGCGGAGCGTCTGTTTCATTCAGTATAATTTATTCTTCCTCGTGCACCGGCTCTGTGCATCCGTTTCATGCACAGGTTCACAACAACAATAACACAGGATGTGACGACATACACGTCATATATACACAGGTACGAGAGAACCGTAAAACCTCTAATAACAGGGAAAACTATTACCGTAAAACAATGAGAGCGTTCTCTATAATAAGGATAGTTTAACACCCCCACTCGCTCTTATCACATTAGGTTGCATCAAAACAAAAATAACAGAATGTGGTATCCTTGATACTCAAAGAAACAAAATACTCTTTGCACTCTTAAGTACCAAACATGTTTCGTGCAAATCTTTTTAACTTCAGCTTAGTAGCTGGCTTTGTCATGACATCAGCAATCATTTGCTCAGTAGGACAATATTCCAAAATAAACTTTTCATTGTTCACATTTTCCCTGATAAAATGATACTTAATGTCAATGTGCTTGCTCCGTTGTCTGGGTTTTTGGCTAGTGCTATGGCACCTTGGTTGTCTTCATACATTTTTGTTTTTGCATATTGATATGTGTCTATACCCCTGAGTAACTGCTCTAAGTAAATGCTTTCCTGTACGGCTGATGCTAAGGACATGTATTCAGCCTCACAACTGGATAAAGCTACTGTCGGTTGTTTCCTTGTTTTCCAGGATATCAAAGAGCTTCCCTCATTTAGACTGACACAAAAACCTGATGTACTTCGCCTATCTGCTGGGTCTGATGCCCAGTCAGCATCACTGTAGACTCTGAGGCCTAATTTTTCTCTGTCATTTCTCCTAAAACATAATCCCTGTTCTGCTGTACCTTTCAGGTACCTGAACACATGTTTTAATGTGGTCCAGTGTTCTACTGTTGGTTCAGCAAAATGCTGGGAGAGTTTACTGACCACAAAAGTTATGTCTGGTCGGGTACATGTAGACAAGTAAATTAAACTTCCTACTGCCTCCCTGTACATTCTTGGGTCTTTCAGTTTTTCTGCATCTTCTGTGTATTCAAGTTTTGGTTCACATGGAGTTTCTCTAGCTTTGCAATCCTGCATCCCAAATCGATCTAGAATTTTGCTCACATGTCTCCCCTGTGACATTTTGACTACACCATCTGCTTGTTCGAAATCTATGCCCAAGAAATGTGTCAGCTTTCCCAAGTCTTTCATTTTGAACCGTCAACCCATATGATTAGGATTACTTTCTCGTTGTGCTTTTCTTTTGTATACACACAGTTATCAGCTGGGTTCTGTACAAAATCATTCTCACTTAAACATTCATGCAACATAGTATTCCAATTTCTCCCTGATTGTTTCAGACCATAAATAGATTTTTGTAATTTACACACAAGTTTTTCACCTGTATTGGATTTTTTCTCATAACCCTCAGGTTGCTCCATATCAATTTCACGGTCAATTGGGGCATGCAAGTAAGCTGTCTTCACATCCATCTGGTGTAGGACTAGGTTATCTTGTACAGCCTTTTGCATGACCACTCTCACACTTGACATATCAGCTGTAGGTGAGAGTCTCCTCGTAGTCAGTGCCTGGTTTCTGACTGTAGCCTTTTGCTACGAATCTTGCTTTATATTTATCAGATCCATCAATTTGCGGTCTTAAGTGCATAAACCCATCTGCCCCCCACTGTCTGTTTGCCTGGTGGCAACTGAGTAAGCTTGAAAGTCTCATTCTCCTCCAGGGATTGCATCTCCTCTCTCATTGCATTAGTCCACTGCCTTGCTTTGCTTGATGCAATGGCGTCCTGGTAATTTTCAGGTATGTCACACACTGCTCTGTAACAAGAGTCCATACATGTGTGTAGTTTGTCATGTGTCACATAATCCTGTAGATAACCTGGTCTCTTTCTAATTCTCGGTGGGTTCCTCTTGATCACAGTCTCTGTGGACACATCTGGCTGTGTGTACTCAGTCTTTTCAGATCAAGTCTCACTATCATCACTTTGAACACCTTGACCTGGTACATTTTTCACATTCTTATCAACAACATACTCATCGATCCGAATTTTTGTAATTTGGATATGTCTGGGACCCTTCCTGTGAATAGCTCGTACGGCGTTTTCTTTGTACGTCTACTGTAACATCTGTTTCTCACATAAGCTGAGGTCTGTACAGCGTAGTTCCATAAATTATCTGGTAACCCGCTTTCTATCAGTAGGCATCTGCTCATATCATAGAGTGTTCTCCACCCTCTCTCTGCTGTGCCATCTTGGTGGGGTGAGTATGGCGCAGACGTCTCATGTCTAATCCTATTTTTTGTTACAAGTGTCTAGAAGTCTCGACTTGTAAACTCAGTGCCGTTATCTGAACGGATACACTTGACTTCTCCATAAGGAGCTATGTCTGCTAAGAACTTTTCTGTGGCCTGCACTGTATCACTCTTGGACTTAAGAAAATTTACAAGCATAGTTCCTGAGTAGTCGTCTGTAAAGGACTGTGAATATCTGTGTCCTTCTATGCTTGGTGTCCGCATGGGACCGGCTAAGTCGGTGTGGACTAGTTCTAGGGGCTTCTTTGCCTTCCTATCTGGCTCCGTATTTCTTGTCTTGGTGAACTTTCCCTGTGTACACACATCACATAATTGATCCAACCCTACTGCACCTCCCTTAATCACCATGCCCTTCACAACACTTTGCAACCTTTTCACATCTTCATAATAACAATGACCCAATATTTCATGCCAAGTTTGCATATCATGACATACTTTACATTTATCAACATCCTTCTCAACAGTTGGTAAGTAATACAAATGTCCATTCTCATGAATGGACATGTGCTGCCATCCTTGGTGATCATGCGACTGTTCCCCTTCTTGAAAGTGAGTGTCGCTCCTCCATTTGTTGCTCTTGCCACTGAGAAGATGTCGTTTGGATATGATGGCATGTAGAGGGCCTCTCGTAGCTGCGCTGTGTGTTGTCGTCCTGCGTGGTCTAGAAGTTGTATCACCGCCGTGCCTCTTTGTTGTGCTCTTCCACTGCACTTGCTTCCGTCTGCTAATTCCACTGAGTGGGTCTCTGACCGGAACGAGTTGTCGAAGCTCTGGAACTTGTTGATGTCATTCTCGATGTGGGAAGTCGCTCCCGCATCCACCATGATGCCTTTCGTCTTCACGTTACCTGGTGGTCTTTCACTCTTGACATATCTGGCCATGAAGAGGTGGTCTTGGTCGTCACCTTGCTCCTCTGCAACTTTTCTGACGCCATTTTGTCCCCCCTTCTTCTTACAAAGTGTTTCTGCATGCGTATTGTTCTTGCAGTAACTGCACCACACTTTTCTGTAACACCTTCTTGCCATGTGTCGCTTTATTCCACACTTGCTATGGCCTCCACCTTGTCTTGTATACGTTTTCATCACATTATCTGTAGTTGCTTCAGCCATTTTCATTTTCTCTGATTCCTCATAGACTCGTAGTCTTCTTTTGAAATCTGCAAACGTGACGCTGTCTCCATTCTGCGTCACATGGACAGCTAGCGGCTTGAACGAGTCCGGTAGCCCGCTTAGCGTCATGGCCACGATCAGTCCATCACTCATGGTCTCTCCTGCTTCCCTTAATGCTGTTATAATGTTCTCAGCTCTTATTAAATAGTCAGTAACAGTCTCGCTGTCTGCCATGTGAAGCTTGGTAAGAGACGTGTTCATATTTATAATCCGTGGCTTGCTCTTCCCAGAATAATGTTCTTTGAGTATTCACAGGGCTTTCCTGCCATCATCAGCAGCCTCGTGTCTTATTAGCGATAGGCTTTTATCATCTATTAGCCTTACCAGCTCGGCGTAGCAGTCGGCATTCTTCCGTCCGTCTTTCTCGCTCGCATCAACTGGTTCTCTCACAATAGTATCCTTCAACTTCAGGATATGCAGGCAGCTCAGGAACCGTGTCTCCCAAAGGTCGAATTTCTCCTCCGTCCCATCGAATATAAGCTGCGGTGCTGGAACTCCTGTTGCTCGGTTCGCCATCGTTAGCACGTCACTTTCTTCTAGCTTCTCTGCTAACTATGCGTAATACGTCGCAACCACTTCACGCCCGCTTGTCTTCAGCCCTGGGCCCATAACCTGTTGAGTTACCTCACTTGCGCAGTGTAACTTTAGGGTCAAAGTACAAGCGGAGCGTCTGTTTCATTCAGTATAATTTATTCTTCCTCGTGCACCGGCTCTGTGCATCCGTTTCATGCACAGGTTCACAACAACAATAACACAGGATGTGACGACATACACGTCATATATACACAGGTACGAGAGAAACGTAAAACCTCTAATAACAGGCAAAACTATTACCGTAAAACAATAAGAGCGTTCTCTATAATAATGATAGCCTAACAAGCTCTAAGGTCAGGTAGGCATAGGAGTTGTGTTGTGCTATCAAAGCATTTGAATCTTCAAAATCTAGGCTTGCTATTCTCTTATATTTTAATGATAATTTACACTGCATTAATTGGAATTCAGCTGTAGGCATATACTAGGAGATCTGTATCAGAGACTAATTGTATCCACAATTTAAGTACTGCAAGCTAGACTATTATGCAGTTGTAGACACAACACAGGGGGTCCCTGGTCCTGAGAAGGGAAGGAAAGGGGTTAAATGTGGCTATAAGATGGACTATTAAATGTGACTTAAAAAGTCAGTTTTCGTTGACTAAAATTAGACTAAAATGTTCTGAGTTTCCATCAACGAAAACTAGACTTAAACTAAGAAGGATAAAAATGACTCAATGTGACTAAAACTAATATGCATTTTCATCTAAAGACGATACTAAATCTAAAATAGATACCAAAATTAACACTGGTGTCATGAAGTTGAAATTTGAGTTATAATAACAATGTTAGTATTGGTGTAGCGAGCTAGAGAGTTTAATCAGACCGGATTCAACTAATCAACAGCTATCTTGGAAAGAAAAAAAGTATGTCAGGCTGTCCAAATACACCAAAATGCTTAATAACTAAATAAGCTGGCCAAGGAGTTAGACATTTTACCTTACTGGCCATCAAAGAGCATGACAACTCTTTCATACATGCAAAGCAGCTCACAGAAATATATCCCAACTTGTGTATTGCTCTGTGGATCAGAGCAACACTACCAGTAACAGTAGCTTAAGCCGAGAGGAGTTTTTCTAAATTCAAACTGTTGAAAACGATGTTTTGATTGATAACTTTGCAGCAAGGAAGGCCAGAAGGATTGCACTGTAACCCTTGAAGTGTGATGCTAGGGAGTGGAATGTAAACAGTTCTTGAGACAAAGTTGGAAGGAACCGCTCACAGGCTAACGTAGGCTAGCATCAGCTCGAGCAACAGAGTTAATACTCCACTTCCTGTCTGTCTGCTCCACCTCTCACCTGAATAATGAGGAGGATTTGATGCTGTTGTGAACGAGTCTGTGCAGAAAACCTGCTGCTGTGAATGAAAAACTTTTTTTTACCAGAAACCCTTTGTTTTATGCTGCTTCCTTTACGAGCTGCGTCGTAACACCAACTGTAAACGACCTCAACATCTCTACTTCCTGAATGTGATCGTTCAAAAATCCCAACAGTCGACATTAAACGACACAACACAAGTTTTTCAAAACACTTCAGTAAACTCTGAAATTATAAACGTGTGTTTTTGTGTTTCAGTGTGTCCTGCAGACGTCCAGCAACTGATGGTGAAGAAAGAAGAGGTTCCCCCTGAGGAGCAGCAGTGGAGCCCCCTTGTGGACCAGGAGGATCCAGAGCCCCCCCACATTAAAGAGGAACAGGAGGAACCGTGGACCAATCAGGATGGACAGCAGCTTCAAGGACTGGAGGAGGCTGATATCAAGTTCACATTGACTCCTGTTGCTGTGAAGAGTGAAGAAGATCAAGAGAAACTTAAATCGTCAAAGCTTCATCCGAGTGAGATGAAGGAGAACAGAGCGGACTGTGGAGGACCAGAACCAGCCAGGAACTCAGGTCCTGATGGACGTTTACAACAAGGTCCTGAGGACAAGACTGAAGACTCTTCTGAGACTGAAGAGAGTGAGGATGATTGGATGGAGACCAGGGAAACTCAGACTGGTTTAAATACAAGAAACAACAAACAGCCTGTAAGTCATGTGGGATGTAAGACAGAAAAAAAATCGTTCAGCTGCTCTGAGTGTGGTAAAAGATTTAACCAAAGGGGCAATCTAAATAGACATATGAGGATTCATACTGGAGAGAAACCGTTTAGTTGCCCTGAGTGTTGTGAAAGATTTAGCCATAGGGGCAGTCTAAATACACATATGAGGATTCATACAGGAGAGAAAGCGTTTAGTTGCTCTGAGTGTGGTGAAAGATTTAACCAAAGGGGCCATCTAAATACACATATGAGGATTCATACAGGAGAGAAAGCGTTTAGTTGCTCTGAGTGTGGTGAAAGATTTAACCAAAGGGGCAATCTAAATACACATATGAGGATTCATACTGGAGAGAAACCGTTTAGTTGCCCTGAGTGTGGTGAAAGATTTAACCAAAGGGGCCATCTAAATACACATATGAGGATTCATACAGGAGAGAAAGCGTTTAGTTGCTCTGAGTGTGGTGAAAGATTTAACCAAAGGGGCAATCTAAATACACATATGAGGATTCATACAGGAGAGAAACCGTTTAGCTGCTCTGAGTGTTGTGAAAGATTTAGCCATGGGGGCAGTCTAAATAGACATATGAGGATTCATACAGGAGAGAAACCGTTTAGCTGCTCTGAGTGTGGTAAAGGATTTAACCAAAGGGGCAGTCTAAATACACATATGAGGATTCATACAAGAAAGAAAGCGTTTAGTTGATCTGAGTGTGGTGAAAGATTTAAGATTCAGTCCTATTGTACGAGACATGTGAGGATTCATAAAGGAGAGCAGTGATTCAGTTGCAACCTTTGCAACAAAAGATTTATTAGGATTTATCAGCAGATATTCATAGTATACATATTCATAGTTCACTGTTTTAAATAAACTACTACCAGGTTTTATGTCCCTAGAAAATATAAATCATTGAATAACATGAAAGATCTGTGTTTATATATCTTATTTCTACAGATTTCTACATAATTTATCTATTTTTCATAATGTCCCTCTTGTAATTTTAAGGTTAAAGTGTGTTCCTTGCCCAGTATGTATGTGTGTTCTTAACAAGTTCATATGATTAAATATCTTTGTTTTAAAACAATGGTTTCTTGGTTCGTGAGATTCAATGACAGTGTTTGTTCTCCTTTATGTATTGAATGTGTTTCCAAGAATAAAAGTCTAATAAAAAGATAATGGCGTTGTGGCCCTCCTCTTTGTTTCTGTACGAACGGAGGCTGCACTGGCTACAGTTGAATTGTCTCCTCACGAGACAAATTAATCAGCTTCTCACAGTCAGACATGTTTGTTTACGTTTGATGTGAAGTCGGAACTGGGCAATTCAGACTTTTTTGTTTTTCTGGTCATGATAGATCGGTCAATGTGAATGCGTTCCAGGGGTCTCGTATTTGATTTACGGTTTACAAAAGTTTGAAATAAGTATTCACTTGGTGCTGTCTGGTGTGTTTTGTTAGGCACAGCTTCAAGAAGAGTAAAGCTCAGCACAGTTTTCCTTTTCCAGTGCCTTTGTTGATGAAACAATTTTTCCCCTTAATTTGTAGTTGCAACTCTAGGAGAATGATAATAATGATGAAATATCTTATTTTCACGACATCTATGAAAAGAAACTGAGCAGTGGTGGTTTCTGTTTAACTGAGGATTATGTGTCAGTGGTCACATCAGGTTTGATTGTCTAATTTATCTCAATCTTTTTCTTTTTCTGGGATCAATAAAAAAATAAATGCTTCCTTTAATATGTTCTCCAAGTCAACGGAAAGCCAATGAGCTGTCTAACTCCACAGCCACATAGTGCTAATTGCCCTTCACCCTTATCTGGTTTACTAATGGGGGGGGGGGGGGGGGAGTTACTACAAATCCATTTGATAATGAATCTGAATAAGAGAAATAGGCAACTGAATGAATTACTTTCCCTTTTTCCTATTTGCTATTCAACCTGCTGAGTCATTTAGCTTCTCCATTCAACCTCTCCATTCCGTGACACTTTGGGCCTTGTGCTGATAAAACAAGGTAAAACAAAGCAAACTAGCCACGAAATCTAATTTCATTTAGTTTTAATAATATTGACAGCGTTTTTAATATAACAAGGGACAATACAATGAAAGTCAAAAATGATCAATACCATTTGAATGCACAGATTCATTTGTCTCTGATATTTCTTTGAGAAAAAAACAAGACTCATTGAAACTCACTTTTATCGTCTGCTAAAAAGGCACAAGGAGGCTGATTGGAGCACGGCAATAACTTATCAATGATCAAACATGACACAGTCATCCAATGAAACTCTGCATTAGTAATGTTGGGGGAGAGCCAGAGTGCTGACCGTCAAACAATGGGTTATAAATACTTGAGGCCTACAAGGCCCAGCTGAAACCAGTTCAACCAGTTTCACTCTTAATTCACACCTTCTCTAGACAGCCTGGAGCATCGCCTTGGTGGGGGAAGCATCTCCTGAACCCCCACTTTGCCCCCCCTCCAGCAGGCCCTGGTGGGGAGATGTTGCAGCCCGCTCTGCAAAAACCTAAATGAGACTCTGAAACGCCCACTGAGGTCGAATCCCCGCCCACTAAGGTCGGAACCCTGACATTCTCATTGGCTGAGAGCCAACTGAACCCTATGACCACTTCCTGAGGAAGCAGGAAGTCCTCAGGTGGTATAAGGCAAGGGACCTCACAGAAATCTGTCTCTTTTCCACCCTGCTCAAGTCGTATCCAGACCCTCCAGGGGCCTAACTACACGACTCAGTAACTAAGGAGGCGATTAGACGTTTGTTTAATATCATTTTATTTGAAGTCGTTTCATTTTCTTCTTTTATCTCAGTCGAAATTTTATTTCTGATAGGACTCTTTGCTGTTTTAACTTGAAAGACCGAAACAGGAAGTGCCCCGCTAGACGGACACTTCCACAGACTTTTTCTTTTTCAACGACCCACAAACGGCTTCCACAAAGCCGTTCCCTGCAGAAGCGCGACGTTCATCCCGCTGAGGAGTAAGAGGCAATCCACTCCGTTCCTGTAAAACAGCACGTTCTCCGCTGTTACAGAAGAAGACGAAGTTTCATTCCGTCAAGGCAGCACGAGGAATACGCTCCCTTTTCCGGTCCAGCGGCCGAGCTCCAGAGCTCCGCTCGAGTGACCACGTGATTTCACTGGCCCCCCGGGACATTCCACCGACGCGCACGCACACCGCGAGGGTGGTACAGTAAGAGACTTGATTATCTGGGCAGATACGTAGCGTATTGTTTAATATTTGAGTGTATTTGTTTGTGGGACCTCCGTGTCTCATTGTTTAGCCACGACGATTCGGCTACTTCCGATTTCCGGTTACGGCCTTGTGCCACAGTTTTTAAGCGCCGTGACTAAACGTCTCCGGCTGCACTCGTTCCCGTCTGAACAACCTTACAGAGATTTTACCATCAGACTTCAGCACACAACGCCGTTTGGGTGCTGAGCGGTAAAGTAAATGTAACTTGTTTCTGACGGTGTTTTTAAGAGCTTCGTTCTCTTTCTCTCCTTGCATGCCTTCTCTCTCTCTCTCTCTCTCTCCTTCTAAACCGACCTATACACCCGTTCCGATCTGTATTTAGAATACAGTTCATGTAACATAGTTAAATCTATATTTAAAGGGCCTGAACGCATCTGGCCGCCATTTTGAAGCCGAAACTAAATTAGAACAAAGAACCCTTTGTTCTGCCTCCTCCTTGTGTCTCACACGTGGTCCGGCGGCCATTGGAGATTATGCATCTCTAGACCCGCCCTCAATTCTGGCTCTAAATTCATAACGAACCCGCCATTTTGTTTTGTAGTTTTAAGCCTAACATTGTCGGCCTCCATCTTAGATGTGACGTCACTACGTGACTGCGTCATCGCCACGCCCCCTTCTTTTTCTCTCTCTCTCACACACACACACACACACACACACTTTGATAGACACAGACAGATGCACACACACACAGATACACATAGGTGAATACATGTGTTTTCTAAATTGTGATAAGCTGCTGCTGTTGTGATCTTTGAAATATGGGAGTTTGTTAAGATGATGGATCATTAAATAACACTAACTTTATTTCACACACACACACACACATAGACACATACACACAGAGAGACACTTTGACACAGACACACACACACACAGAGACAGACATACCGGTAGACCGCAGGTATACATGTATTTTCTGAATTGTGATAAGTGCTGCTGCTGTGTTTATCTTTGAAATATTGGAGCTTGTTAAAATGATGAATCATTGAATAACATTATAACTTTATTTCCCCTTTTTAATAAATCCTTTTGTAATTAAAGTATCTGTAGTCTGTGATTATTTGTGCATATGTATGTGAATACAGCTGGATTATGATTGCCTGTGCTCGAACTTAGAAGCCTTCAATGTTTATTAAGTAATCGTTAATATTAAAATATTGACATTATTAATTTGACATTTATCATTATGAGACTGATATTTATAGCTTGATATCGTTGGTCCCTGTTACCAGGGTGGTGCCCCTCTACGATAAGTTATGGCCTTATCATTTTTTTTAATTATTTTTAATAAATAATCTTTTATTATTTTTATAATCATATTTCATGATTATTAATAATTAGCCAACATCAAGTTTACTCCTATTGCACAATAGTAAAGAAAAGACCAATGTTGAGGAAAAGTCAAGAAGAAAATAAACGTTAGCAAGTAGCAAATAAAGCAAATTCTTCGTTTGATAACATGAACAAAAATATCTCAACAAAATAGCAAAAATACCTACAAATCCCTTCAGAGAACACATAATGAATAAGTATCATTAAGAGCTGATTGAGACACATTAAAAACATTGTGAACAGCAGCTCGAGACAGAAAGTTCAATCTGTTACCTACTGCCGGGACAATATGTCAAGTAATGTGAAGTATTTTCTAACAATGCTTCTATAACAAGAGGGATAAATCTTTATACAGCATTTGAATCTTCCTTCAGAACCCTGTTCAGTACAATCTCTCAAATCTATAAGATGAGACAACACACGATGGCTTCAGATAACAATCATAAGTGCAAATGTCTGTCTATAAGATGAGCGGATTTATATTATAAAAAGTTTTTACAGCATCTACTTTATAACATGATCTGTTTGCAAATGTAGAAATAGATTTTTATCGTAATAATGTGCTTGTATTGAGAAGAATAGAGGAGCTGATACTCAGTGTATGTAATGATCAGTATGGCTTTGTATTATTTACAGTACAATAAGGATTAGTTGGCAGTTGTGTAAAACACTGTGTTGAGTTGTTTTGTTGATAGATTTCTTGTAGTGCACATGCAGAAGAGTTTATCAGGGTGCGATAGTCGTTCTTGATAACGTCGCTGAGATGAAACATATCGACAGCAGCTTTCTGAGTGCAAAGGTGATGGAAGGTTGAAGAAACCAAAGAGCTGGAAAAAAAAAAAGAAACCATGAAACACTGTGATAACGTATAGTCAGATAACATGACTTGAACAATGGGATGAATTATGGGAAAGAAATAGAAACGTTGGCTAAAGTTTTTTTTACCAAGTCTTCACAAAAAATACTCACAGACATCTGCTTCCTATTCGGGGCTGAAAGACGAGAGAGAGAGAGAGAGAGAGAGAGAGAGAGAGAGAGAGAGAGAGAGAGAGAGAGAGAGAGAGAGAGAGACAGAGACAGACAGACAGACAGACA